>NC_142935.1:1136114-1150486 GCF_046866305.1 Octopus bimaculoides | reverse complement strand
TATTGTATAGTAAGGAGGCAATCAGAATTTTGGGAAATTATTAACATTTTTGTTTGTTCAACCAAACTCTTCAAGATATATTTACATACACACGTACACACATATATATATGTGGTGTTGTTAATGTGTTGTATACAATGTTGATTAGGTGTTATATATATATATATATATATATATATATATATATATATGCATCCAAATTGTACCAAAAACAAGAGAGAGAGAGAGAGAGAGAGAGAGAGAGATAGAGAGATAGACGAGTGAGGGAACAACAAATAGAGTGTATTAGTCTAAACTCTCAGAAAAAAATGGAAGAGTGTTGGACAGTTCAAGCCTAGGCTCTTCTACAGAAAGAAAATAAGGAGAGAAAACAGATGGAGAAAAGGCAAAACATGGATGAATTAAGAGTTGCACATGTTGTGTGTGTGTGTGTGTGTGTGTGTGTATGTGTGTGTTGTATATGAAGTTATATATGATAATGTTTATGTGTTTGTTTGTTTATGATATAATTACAATCATTAGATTTAATTCCTTTTTCTTTACCGTTGGATGCACAACATTAACTGATGAGAGAAGAGACCTTGAAATATGCATGGAGACAAGAGGACACATACTGGCAGGAAAGGAATTAGTTGACGATTAAAAAAAAACATTAACAGCAGAAGGAAGACAAACTTTAATGTATTAATCTGAAGCAAAATGAAAAGAGTGGCCCATGGACCAAGATTGTAGCACTTTTAACTAATTATCAGGTATTTATTGATATCAGGTTAATAAGAGTCACAGAAGGCCAAATTGATAGGTTATCTATCAATCATTAGCCTGATATAATATTTTCCTCATTATCTTTTATCTTTTACTGGTTTCAGTCATTGGACTGCAGCCATGCTGGGGCATCACCTTGAAGGATTTAGTCAAATGAATCAACTCCTGTATTTGTCTTAAGTTTGGCTCTTATTCTATGGGTCTCTTTGACCAGACCATCAAGTTACAAGGACATAAACAAATGACAATGGGGGACAAACTCAACACAAAGACACATCAAAACAGTACTGAACTCAATCTTTCTAATTTATTTTAATTAAAGGATATACTCTTTTCTACTCTAGGCAGAAGGCCCAAAATTTTTGGGGAGGAGGCCAGTCAATTAGATCGACCCCAGTACACAACTGGTACTTAATTTATCGACCTTGAAAGGATGCAAAGCAAAGTTGACCTCAGATCGTAAAGACAGATGAAATACCGCTAAGCATTTCGCCCAGTATGCTAACATTTCTGCCAACTCGCCACCTTGGGATATTAAAGAATATTTTCTGTCCTACACAAACCCAATATTCAATGACCAAATACATTTGGGCAAGTGTCTTCTACTATATATATATGACCTCAGGTCAATGAAAGCTTTGTGAGTGGATTTCGGAGAGAGAAGCTGAAAAAACGCCTGTTGAGGCTGTGTAGTAAGAAGCTTGCTTCCCAACTACATGGTTCTGGGTTCAGTCCCACTGCGTGGCACCTGGGGCAAATGTCTTCTACTATAGCCTCAGATCAACCAAAGCCTTGTGAGTGGATTTGGTAGATGGAAACTGAGAGAAGCCCATTGTGTGTGTGTGTGTGTATATATAAATCAGAAATGGAAAAACAAAACAATAAATTGAACAATTATAAACTCAATTCAATTTAAATATTTTATACAAATAAATGACATCATCATCATTGTCGTTTAACGTCCGTTTTCTATACTGGCATGGTGGGTTGGACGGTTTGACTGAGGACTGGTGAGCCAGAAGGCGGCACCAGGCTCCAATCTGATCTCTACAACTTAGCGGTTCGGCGAAAAAGAGCAAATAGAATATGTACTAGACTTTAAAAAACAAATTAAAAAAAAAATACTGGGGGTCAATTCATTTGACTAAAAATTCTTCAGGGCAGGGCTCCAGTATGGCCACAGTCTAATGATTGAAAAAAGTACGACAAAAGGTAAATTGGGAAAAATTTTAAGAGTTTTTAGAAAACAAATATTTTTGAAGTTTGACCAAAACAACAAAAAAAAAAACATATGGAGAAAGTGAATTGAAGAGTAAATGACTTTTATTGATAAATGTTTCTTATCCCCCCTCCACCCCCCGTAGCATTTACTGAATTAACACAGCTTATCAGAGTAAAGGTCGATGGAGCTAATTATGAGTAAAGACAAAAATTCTTTAAATATATTCAGTAATTAGAAATCGTGAAAATACACCTCAAGTTAAAAATCTAATAACAAAAAAAAAAACAAAAAAAAACCCCACTTTAACAAGAAATATTCTAAATTTGAAGTTGCTATCTTGAATGCAAATTGCCTTTTAATTTTATATGAATTAAAGTTAATATAAATGAATATTACAACTATATTATATATTACAGGGGATAAAAATGCTTCACCCAAAACTATTCTATTCTTGATACCTGCATACACACACACATACAGATACGAGGGGGTGTTGAAAAGTCCCTGGCTTTGGGTAAAAGAAAATACAGGAGGATCAGTTAATTATCATCATCATCATTTAACGCCCGTTGTCCATGCTGGCATGGGTTGGACAGTTTGACCAGGGCTGGTAAGCTAGAAGGCTGCACCAGACTCCAGTCTGATTTGGAATGGTTTTCTACGGCTGGATGCTCTTCCTAACGCCAACCACTCTGAGAGTGTAATGGGTGCTTTTATGTGCCACTGGCATGGGTGACATTTACATGACACCAGTATCTTCCACAACTGCAATTTTGCTTGGCTTGATGGGTCTTCTTCTCAAGCACAACATAATGCCAAAGGTCTTGGTCATTGCCTCTGTAAGGCCCAACATTCGAAAAGAATTCAGCCACTTTGCCTCTGTGAAGTCCAATGCTCCAACGGTGCTCTTTATGTGCCACCAGCATGGGTGCCAGTTACGTGACGCCAACATCAGCCATGACTACGATTGCACTTGGCTTGACAAGTCTTCTCAAGCACAGCACATTGCCAAAGGTCTCCGTCACCAATCATTGCCTCTGTGAGGCTCAAAGTTCGAAGATCATGCTTCATCACTTTGTCAAATATCTTCCTGGGTCTACTTCCACCACAGGTTCCCTCCACACTTAGAGATTGGCACTTCTATGATTTTATTTAACATATTCCCCTCTCAGATCCACACACTTATTGCAGTGGCCCTTTAGTCTTTCTATGATGATGATGATGACTGTGAAGGGTTTTGAATAAAAATGACGTTGAGTTCAAAACGTTTAAAAGTTTGTGGCAAGTTGAAGAAAGATTTTGAAAAAGAAAAATAAGAAAAAGAAAAACTTACTTTAGTGATCTGAAGCATCACAATGGTATGTTTTATGGATTCAATCATTGCCTGCAAAAGTAAGAGAACCGAGAACCTGAGAAGTAATTGAAGAACAAGAGAATCTGAGAAAAAGAGAAAATCATTTTCAGTTAACCCAATGCAGACTTAACCCTTTAGCATTTAAACCAGCAGTGGGTAAAACCCTGCCTACGGATACAATTGTGGCCATAGGCTGACATACTCGTAGGTTCAAAATATAGTGAATTTGGGCAAGTGTCTTCTGCTACAGCGCTGGGCCAACCAAAGCCTTGTGAATGGATTTGGCAGGTGCAAACAGAGTGGGATCCCGTGCGTGCGTGTGTGTGTGTGTGTGTGTGTGTGTGTGTGTGTGTGTGTGTGTGTGTGTGTGTGTGTGTGTGTGTGTGTGTGTGTGTGTGTGTGTGTGTGTGTGTGTGTGTGTGTGTGTGTGTTGCCTTCTCCTCACCTTGACCTCTTGAAATAGTTTTAAGCAAGTATCACCAACATGAAAAACTGGACATTAAAATGGTGTTGATGATATATTGGTGTCATATGAATGTGAAACAAATCCTTGTAGGGATCTCAAGGCAAAGAGTGCCATAAATAATTGCTTATCAATATTGGGTGAAAATAAAATCCTTTGGATAGAAAGAGTTGAACTTAAGGACAAAAAACATGTGTCACAAGTTGAGCTTTAAATAACAAGGTGCCTAGAAAATATGATCTGTTAATGATTGATAATTATTAATGACTGATAATTCCCCCATAAAAGCCCGAGATGAATCAATGAACACAAGATCGTAAAACTGAATAATCACAGTGTGTCCAACTGCTTAGAAGAGCTTGAGATGTGTTGCCCTATGGTACTCAAGGCTAGACCGTAACGATAGCATGCAGCAACACTAATGAGGCACCAGAGCATAATTTGCTATGATATACTGTGGAACATATCCATAGGATTTTAGTCAAATAGTATGTGATAGGAGGAATGTAAAACAATACATTAACCCTTTCCATACCAAACTGGCTGAAACCGCTTCTGGCTCTGTAATACAAATGTCTTGTTTTCATAAGTTTTGAATTAAAATCTTCCACTAAACCTTAGTCACAATTTATGTTCCTAACTCTACCTTAATGATAACTAAGTTATTTTATTAAATTCTTTGTTATATTTAAAATTAATTGAAAGAAACACAGAGCATCTCAACAAAAATACACTAATGAAAGGGTTAAGAAAAATAATCAGCAGAAGACATGAGAGAAGGAGACCTCAGTATGGTCACTCTATATGCTAGAAGTAATAGCCTAAATTTCCTTCAATCCACACCCTTCCAACTGCTTCTAATGTCTATCTGCCCAAATGTAGAGGTGTGTTTAACCCTTTTGATACCAACCCAGCTGAAACCCCCTCTGGCTCTGAGTACAAACGTCTTGTTTTCTTAAGTTTTGAATTAAAATCTTCCACAAAACCTTAGTCACAATTTATGTTCCTAACACTACGCTTAATGGTAACAAAGTTATTTCACTAAATTCTTTGTTATATTTAAAATTAATTGAAAGAAACACAGAGCATCTCAACAAAAATACGGTAACGAAAGGGCTAAAACCTGTGATGGCTAACTGTTTCCTCTTTTTTTTTGTCTACAAACGTACTCTATTGAGTCTTGTTACAATCTCAGCAACTGACCATTCTCTTTAATTATCCACAAATACATTGCTTATAAAGCCACCTAATATTAATGGTTAAAGTAAACCAGATAGATCAGTTTGTATATTTAACACTTTCTTTGGCAATTAGATTCAACACTAAATGACTGGTGTACCTACAGGGTGGCATTTTATTGTTATAAAATACCATGGGGCATATCTATAATCCATTATATGTGCTATGGAACATATCTACAGTGAATCATACCAGACAACATATCTATAGTACGTAATATGTTCCATAGAACAGTGAGCAGTTCCCAAACATTTTCTTGTTGCATCAGAATGATTTCATGCAAGACAATTTTTTCACAGACAAAGGAACAGTGCACTTTACAAAACACAACAAAGTGCACGACATACAATGTAATCATTACAAAGCAAATACATACATAATACAGGCCCAGCAGACTGATCGTTAACAAAATAAAACTAAGATTTTTTAAAATGCATTCTTTCTGTATCAGATGATCCCTGGCCTGACATTGGTGTGCAGCCTGGTGGCTGTGGACCTCGACTACAGAATAAATAACTACAGTACATTATATGGACCAGAGAAATATTACAGACTTTATAGGATTCATCTAACAGACCGCAGCGGTGTAATATCTAACATTACAACCAACTTTAACCTGGTCCTTAATCGAAACTTGTTTTCATTCCTTGGAAATTAAAGATGCCAAGAACTGATGTAAATAGGTCTGACTATATTTATTCAACTTGGTTTGATACATTTTGAGATAGAAATATCGCTTAATGATTGAATAACAATTTAAACTGAAGAATTATCTCAGTAACAAACGAATATGATTTCCAACCCTGTCTAGAGCAACATCCTTTCATTCACCAAAATCTATAAATGTAATTAACAGTGTGTCTCCATCTTTCTTTCTCTCTGTCTCTCTGATATGCAGAGCCAAGTCTATGAAGCTACTATGAAGAAATTAGTAAAATAACTATCTTTATTATGTTTAGAACATAAACAGACATATAAATTTTTTTTATGATAGATTTTAATTTAAATCACTAATTCTTTTGTTAACCAGATTTCTGATGAAATACAATAATCTTTGCTTGAATCAATTTTGAAAATAGAGAAGAATTTTAGTAAAATGGTGTTTTGAGCATAAATTAACACGAAATTTCAGTGAAAGTTTTAAATCAAGATCACTTTAAAACAGGACGTGTATATCAGAGAAAGAAGGGTTATCTCAGGTTGATTGATATCAAAAGGGTTCAAGGGGAGTTAGGAATATCAACAAGCTACAGAGAAATCCTCGTGAAGTTGAACAAAGTTCAGTTCATAGAAAACTTGATCTTGTTATTGTTTGTTATTAAAAAAAACGTAAATGTAAACAAGACATCATTTTTTTATTTTATGAGCATCGAATATTTTTCAGAATAGAATTTATAAATAGAAGATAATAAGCAAAACAAAAGAAAAATGTCTCATCATCATCATCATTATTATTATTATTATTATTGAAGGCAGCAAGTTGATAGAACCATTAGTGCACCAGACAAAATGCTAAGCATCATTTCTTCCAACTCTTTACATTCTGAGTTCAAATTCTGCAGAGGTTGACTGTACTTTTCCTTCTTTTGGGGGTCAATTAAGTAAGTACCAGTTAAATACTGGGGTCAATGTAACGAACTATCCCCCTCCCCCCAAAATTTCTGGCCTTGTGTCTTTAGAAGAAAGGATTATTCATCATCATCATTATTTAATGTCCGGTCTTACATGCATACAGGGGTAGGACAGTCGACAGGAGCCAGCCAGGTAGAAAACTACCCTAGGCTACTGTGTGTTTTTTGGCAGGATTTCTACGGCTGGACACCCTTCCTAACACCAACCACTCTGCAGTAAAATCAAATCAATACAACCCATTGAACATGTATATTGATATATATTTAACAAAACTATATCATGTCATCTCAGGGTCCCTGAGTGGGAAATTTTGTAAAGTGGTTCAAGACTGCTTTCAGGTCCCTGATGGGAAGTGGGTGCCCTCAAAAATCCTAACCCTAACACCTCAACCCTTTAAGGTTAACAGGCCCTGCTTTACCCAAGCAATATAAATAGTCCTGCCTTACTAAATATTACTTTAGTTTGGATTTTCTTAAACAGCTACAACTTAATAGTTGCCAAGATGATAATATAACAAAGACACATTCAAATGTTGTGAAGATAAGGCTGTTTTATCTGACTAAAAAGCATCCCTTTATCTTGGGAAATTATACTGAAACAAAAAAAAAAAACAAAAAGAAAAAGGTTTTCAATTACCTGGAGATGGTGATTCAAATGGAGTAGAATTTGATTTAAATAAATTTATGTCCTTCATTCGTACACAAAGTGGTTACATATGTAATAAAACTTAAAGTATTGTACAGCTAGGAAAGCCATGGAGATAGAGACAGACAGACATGAGGATAGAGAGACAGACGGGCAGGGAGACAGACGGGCAGGGAGACAGACGGGCAGGGAGACAGACGGGCAGGGAGACAGACGGGCAGGGAGACAGACGGGCAGGGAGACAGACGGGCAGGGAGACAGACGGGCAGGGAGACAGACGGGCAGGGAGACAGACGGGCAGGGAGACAGACGGGCAGGGAGACAGACGGGCAGAGAGACAGACGGGCCTCTGTCTGAGAGATGGACGGACTGTTAGATAAACGAACTGATAGACGAACAGACAGATAGACAGACAAACAAATAGGACAGACAGACAGACAGATAAAGAGAGACAGAGAGAGAGAGTACTAAGATCCCTGATTGGCAAAAGTCAGAGAGGTGTCTGTGGTTCAATTCCCAACACCATCGGTCTATATTCTACGACAACAATTAAGGCGGTAGTGGAAGCAATTTTAATAGGTCAACATTTTAATGCTACGCAGTCAGAGCAGTTAACTTGTCTGCAGTTTCTTATCAGGAGGTTCAGTGATTAACAATAATTATTTTTGTATATTTATAAAAAAAAAACTTGCTATGACAACACAAGTAGGTCAACTTTAAATTAGTTTGTCACAAATTACTTAGAACAGCTGAAATATTTCACTGTTGAATGAAATCCTACATAAAAGATGGCAAGAAGTAAAGAGGAAACTTTTGGCAGGATATGAATATTTGATATGAATATTTACTGAATGGGGTAAAGAACTGTTTTTTTTTTGTGACTGAAATTAGATGCTTGGGGAAAAAAGTAGAGAAAACATAAAAATTAAAATTCCTTGAGGATTAGTCTAGACTTGAATAATTTGGGTTTTAAGAAGAGAGCTGGTATGGGCATTAGGGTTGTATGAAGGAAAAGTTTAAAACTGAATACTTGGCAGAGAACAGATATCCACTTGTTGATGCTTTGGTGGATGTGTTAACTAATGAAATCTTAGAGCCAACAAGGGAGCCTACATGTGGTTGTCCAAAATCCTAAAAATAGCAGTAAATCTCCATGAAATTATAAGAGAGAAAGAGACACATTGGATAATGTAGTCCTAGATAGGCAATGGCTGAAAGACAAGTGAGATGGTCATGGCTGGAATGCCTTTGATCCTAAGTTTACTAAGCCAGGGTTGATGTGGGACTCAATAACAACAACTCAATTGAACTTTATTTGTCATTTATAACATGTTTGTATTTTCATGAGACTTTGAAATAACATTCTCTCATTCTATTGTGGTTGCTTGGTTTTCACGAGTAACACCATTTCCTTATACTCTGGCACTAACAGTTAATGGTCTTTGTCCAATTCACTCTGGACATAGATTGGACTTTAATGCGCAGGTTGTCGAGGAGTCTATATTCTCAAATTTAAATTTCTATGGTTTTAGGACTAACCTAGGATTGAACCCAAAATACATTTTGAAATTATGTGGGGGTGCAAACATAATGGTTACAGAAAAGAGAATTCCAAGAAATGGAGTACCCGATGTACTCACTGCTATTGATCAGGAACAAGTTTGAACTTTTTTGGTCTGACATCAGACTTTGTTTAAATTTTCAAGACAGCAAGGAGACATTATTGAGGAGGTGTCTATCAAATAACCTTAGAATAAGATACGGGGGTTATAAAACAAAGCTGTCAGTACCATACTGAAGAAAACTATAAAGACAGGAGGACAACAATTGTAGAGGGGGGAAATTATACTTTGAAAAATACTCAATTAAAAACAATTTCATTAACAAATTTTAAGATGGTAAAAATCAATTCCGTTTTGGGAGCTTTTATGTTGCTGGGGCACCAAATTGTTTTTGTTACTTGCTCCTCTCTTGAGTTTTTTTTTTTTTTTTAATGAACCCAGGCCCCAACCAATTTGGTATAGAATTAAATATTGGTGGAATTTTCATTCAAGTGTTCAATGTGATTGGTAATTCTCATGGCACTTATCTCTTCTCCAAGACGTGCATGCTGCTGGCACTCAAGGTGAGCTTATTCACCTTTGACAGGTGTTTCCAAAGCTTGTTGGATGTTCACACACCCAGCACTGGATAAGTCTAATACAGAGCCAGTTTTAGTGAACAACCACTCAACAATGAGCAGGTACTGGATTACACGAGTAGTAGTAGATTCCCATAAGGCTGTGATAAATTGATCCGAAACTTATCATCATAGCCTTAACATCCACTTTCAAACAGAATTTATCAAGGCAGGTTTTCTATAACTGGATGCCTTTCCTGTTATTAACCCTCACCTGCTTCCAGGTACAGTGTTATTTCCCCTTGTAGTCGGATATCATTTCACAGGAGACTGGAAATGAAGGACATCAGTTGTATGACAGAGACACTCATAACCATCAAACACTGTCAGGACACAAACACACATCAGAAGCTCAGTGTTCTAAGCATCATTACTAAACAGCCAAGCCTGGTTAACACTCAAATTACATTCAGTGATATAACAATAAACTTAATATACACATTATTATCTTATCATATCAATGAATTCAATTTGATCATTACATTAAACAAATGTGCCTGTTTAGTAATGATACTCAAAATACTGAATGCGTTATTATATGGAAGGAACCTATCACTATTGTTAAAAATTAAATTAACCAATTTGTGTGTGTATACACACACACACACACACACATGGAATTTATAGATGGAAAACAACAAATAGCTCTCGTCGATAGCCTATTCTAGATTGATTATGTGGCACCGTGTGCAGGTGGGCTAAAAATAACAGCCAAACCTTCTTACCACAATATAAGCACGAGATACATTATACTTAAAAAAAAAGAAAGACCGACAGCAGTGAGTAGAGAGTGTGTGTGTGTGTGTGTGTGTGTGTGTGTCCCCACCGCCATCCCTATCATAAATCTCTCTTTGTGACTTACGGAATTCATTTAGAGAAAGACAGGTTCCCATTTTCACTTTTATAAATTTTTGTTTATCAAGAGTAGTCTCCCCTATTCTGCATTTCTGCATAGAAATTCTTTCTGGAATTAATCATTTGATAAAAGAATGAAAGACAGCGAACTGGCAACAGAATTTTCAGCGGAAATTCCTCCGGCTCTTGAAGTTCTGAGTTCAAATTCCGCCAGGGTCGACCTTATCTTTCTTCCTTTCGTGGTCGATAAAATAACATACCAATTGATTACTGGAATCGACTAGTCCCCCCACTCCCGCCACCCGAAATTTCAGGCCTGTACCTACAGTAGAAAGATTATTATTGATGATTGAGAACAATAACAACAACAGTTGGGTCAATGCCAAACAACTAGACAGTGTTTCCAATTAGCCAGATATACAAGTATAATTTCGAACTGATCCAGGAAGGCCTTCAACACCCTGACAGAAACTGATATTTCCAGATTTCTTTTCAATAAATGGTTTTAATTTTTGGCACCAGGCCAGAAGGGTTAAAGCGATTACATCGACGCCAAAACTTGATTGGTACAGATTTGATCTACCCCGAAAGGATGAAAGGTGAAGTTGACCGTAGTCTTATTTGAACTTAGAAACACCAAGAGCAAACTCCACAAAACATTTTCTCTGAAATGCTAACAATTCTGCCATTTTGCCGCTTTACTAATCCTTTCTGCTGTAAGCAGAAGACCTGAAATTTCAGCGAAGGGAACAGGTCGATTACATCAACCCCAAAAGAATGAAAGGCAATGTTGACATTGGCAGAATTTTAACACTGAATGTAAAGCCAGATATATCGTTTTAGCATGTCAAGTGTGTATAAGAAGATGAAGATTGTTTACCATAATAAATAAAATTTATTTACAATAGATGGTACAAACACAGCTTTTTACATGATGTAAGAAATCAAATATCCACATGTCTTGGATCCTTTTAGATAACAAGTAAGAGCTAACTAGTCGTGAGACGAAATTGTAAAGGTAACAGAAACGCGTGTGCAGTGTCGTGTGAGGTTTAGTCAGAAAGTATGTTCAGTTCATGGCTTAGGGTTACTGTAACAAATTCATAGCAGGTGTCAGCGAAGTTGGTAACACGACAGTTACTGGTCCCGTAGGCTGTGAGATGATAAAGTTAGTTGCTGACAACTCGCCATGATAAAGCAGGAGAATGACAGTAGTCTGAAATCTATTAGGCAGGCATCATTATAACGACGGTTGTAAGAAGTTGGCTAGGCAAATGTCATCAGAACAACGGTAACTGCATATGGTTTGTGGCCTTAGGCAGAAGAGAGATATTCACACTCCTTGGTGTCGAAATGGCAAGGTAAAGAGGAAAAGCTACCTGAAATCACCGGAATATATAGGTGTCAGCTGCCACACCACCTGGTGGCGTTTACCAACAAAAGGATGTACTTCAGCTATCCTTGCTACCTGGTGGGATTTGCCAACAAAGGGACATAATTCAGCTATTCTCGCCATGCTTCACCATTAAGTATGTTGTTCTACTCACAAAGGATTCTGCCAGCTCAATGCCTGAATTGTTTCAAATTTTGGCACAAGGCCAGAAATTTCGGGGGAGGGGGAAAGTTGATTACATCAACCCCAGTGCCAAACTCATACTTTTTCCATTGAGGACGAAAGAGAAAATCGACAGTGGTAGAATTGAACTGAAAACAGAGATCCAAAAGAAAGGTCGCTAAGCATTTTTCCGACACGCTAACAAAAAAGTAAATGTCAGTCTGTCACACGAAAATCAGATCTCTCAACCAATCGGTACTCATTAAAAAAAATGTGTTGGTAACTAGTTGAGCGAATTTGTGTTAATTAATTAACTACCATTAAAAGAAAGTTTCTGCAGCACCTAAGACGGATCGTTGCTTCTCAAAGTGCAATACAATTGTTTCAAAGCATTCTACTGAAATTACAATATATTTTATTAGGATAATAAAACGTTCTTTGCTTAAATCATATTTTTATTTCTTCTTATTTCTCTCATTTTTACTATGTCCAGAATATTAATGGTAACAATGATATATTCTCTCTCTGTTAATTTCCTTGTGTTCCTGTCTGTTGAAGAGCATAGGCTCGAAATGTAAAAGCATTTCTCACCTTCCCGAGCATCAGACTAATACACTTGTCTTCATCTTTTGTTTTTCTGTAAAATTTCAACTCTCTCTCTTAATGTTCTTTGTGATGTCCTGTACCCATATATGCATGTATGTATACATATAGATGTAGGTATGTACATATATGTGTGGATATATGCATATATTTATATATTATTTACGTTATTATATATATATATATATATATATATATATATATATATAAAAGAGAGAGACTTTTAAAGAGTTTTGTAAGGTGTTAAGGCAATTTAAATGGTAGTGGTCTGGAAAATTCAGTTATCCAGCAATGTTCCAGTTCCAGTAGTGTCAGATAGAAGGGGGTTTACTCATCATCATCATCATCGTTTAACATCTGCTTTCCATGCTGGCATGGGTTGGACGGTTTGACTGAGGACTGGCGAGCCAGAAAGCTGCACCAGGCTCCAATCTGATCTGACAGTGTTTCCTAACGCCAACCACTCCAAGAATGTAGTGGGTGCTTTTACATGCTACCGGCACGAGGGCCAGTCAGGTGGTATCAACGACCACACTCAAATGGTGTTTTTTACGTGCCACCTGCACAGGAGCCAGTCCGGTGACACTGGCAACGACCACGCTTGAATGTTACTGTATGTTATATTTTCTTAATGGCTTCTCAAACTAATGATTAAAATAATTTCATCTTCTTCAAATGCTGTGCCAACAGGCCCTGGCAATCATTGCTCATCCACTCCCTCCTGTTCCTCCACAAAACCTCTTGTGGATCATTCTTTCAGTAAGACCTCAAAGTATTTGTCTTGTCTACACCCAGCTTCTTCATTCCAGTTTTAACTAGTCTTAACTAGTTCAAAGTTTTGTCAAATGAACTTTGCTCGCTCCTCCTGATGTTGTTAAGGTTTTCTGATTAGTTATTCCCAATGTTAACCTATCTCCAACAGAGATCTTCACCATTCCTCTAAGGAACTACATTGCTGCAGAACTGATTAAGCACCTACAAAATCAGCAAATACAAACTTGTTACCAATTCAAATACGCTTGATGCATATTTGAATCAGTTAGAAAGCCTTACGACACATTTTTTCTTGGAAAAAATTTCTCACTGTAGACAGATAGGTGTAAATGTAGGTTCTATGTAAGCCTCTAGAAGGCTGCCACTACTATTGATAACCAATGTTAATTTGACAAAATAATTCAACATTCACAGTAATAACTAGTGTTCTTTCTCTCTTTCAATTGTGCAAGCACACGAGCACTCATCCACTCACACACAGATGTGCAGATGGCACCCACAAATGCTTGCGCACACACCACTGCACACACTCACTATCTATCTATATATATATATATATATAAACAGTGAGTGTTGCAGTGAGAGAAATAGAGAGATAATGACCTAGTCTAGAAAGTTATCAGTAATTTACGATCATTAAATATATTCTGATAAGCTAACGGCAAGTACTAGAAAATTTTCCTAACACAGCCCAGTCTATCTGCCTCCCTTTGTTGCGAGGGTTATGATCGTATGACAGAGGCAAATTTCATACACCCCTCTTTATGTGTGTCAGCCGCTGACACCACTATCTCTCTCCTGCTATCTTGTTTTCTTTATGGGTTGCATGTCCATGTGTTGTGCTGAAGACAACACAGGAGATCATTCATTTAGAAACGGGACCAGCCCCCTCGTTTGGTGGAAGCCATAATACACTCATCAGATTAGTATCATGATAAGAAAGACAGCCATTTATCTTTTATCTTATACTTGTTTCAATCATTAGACTGTGGTCATGCTGGAGCACCACCCTAAGGAATTTTAGTCAAATAAATTGACGCAAGTACTTTTTTCCCCAAAGCCTGGTTACTTATTTCATTGGTGTCT
>NC_142935.1:1001114-1131114 GCF_046866305.1 Octopus bimaculoides | reverse complement strand
TACATGGGGATTGAATTATAACTGGAAATATTAAATACATTCACGATTAAATTGGGATAATAATATTTTGCATAAGCGATAGCATGCTTCACAAAATGCTCAGTGGCATTTCATCTGTCTTCAGTTTAATTGGTTTTCTCTCAAGGCAGCATCCAGACAGGCTGATCGCCAGGGCCAGCCTGACTACTTCTCTCCATCCCTACAGATCTTCCATTAGTGTTTTTAGGTCTTCAACTTGGCATCCAACATCTTCTGCAAGCTGCTATATATGCACCTTCCGTGGTCTTCCAGCTGCTCTGCTACCATGACTTGGTGCCCACAGCAACACAAGTTCTTCAATATTTCTCCAGCAGTGGTCAGCAAACCTCAATCTCCAGTCTTGGATGATTGATAAGAAAGTTGGTACATTCCCATACAACCATTGTTTTGTTGGCAGTTCCCCCTCTGTTGCTTTGTTGAGAGTACACTTACAGAGTACAAGTAAATATACATAGATATATGTAAGTATGCATAATTTTAACATTATACGTACAAGCACATAGAAACATCCATGCATACATCTATCGATAAGCATACGCATATACATCACACTATATTACGTGCACAATTACAGTTTTAATTCAGCTTCCATCACAATTGTCCGACAAACGGCAACGTGAGACAGAGTAACAATTTCGTTTAACGTCCGCTGCCATAATTTTGCAGCTTTGATAAAAAGTTTATTACTCTACCTTCAACATTCGTATACTATTTTTTCCACCGTGTGTGTGTGTGTGTGTGTGTGTGTGTGTGTGTGTGCATGATTATACATATATATATATCTATGATCTACAATATGAAAGGAGATAAATATATGACAACTGATGTTGGACTATTTCATTAATTAAATACCCATTATATTATGAATCTTAGGGATATATATGTATATACACACACACACAAATATGTGTGTGTGTGTGTGTGTGTGTGTGTGTGTGTGTGTGTGTGTGTGTGTGTGTGTATATATATATATATATATGTATGTATATATATATATATATATATCCACATACACATCCATGTAGATATATACATGTAGACTAATAGTAGTGCTGTAGCATGGCCACAACTTTGGGAATGGAACACAAACATTTCTCTCTCAAAAATCTAATTACATCTTCCACTCCCAGCATCAATTGCTGAAAATCTGGTTTCACGTAATATTTACCTGTAGTTTAATATTGATTGCTGATTACATAGGAGACTAACAGCAGAGACATGTAATTAATATTGATCACAGCTCATACTTGTTTTATGATGAAACTTAGTGACAATAATACAATGACCACACGCAACAGATGAGATATCTAAACAGATTTTGATTGGACAGCCACACAACCGGATTGAGTTTGTTCAAATAATTTGCTAGGATTAAAGAAAAAAACAAAAAAGGTGGTGGTGGTGTAGGAAATCACAGGTTTTGACTGAATGTCACACGAGTATTTGATTATATTTTAATAAATATTTCTATTAGTTGGGGGTGGATGTTGAGGTCCAAGTAATAATATCTTTTAAATACTCAAAGTTTACATTGATCCTTCACACCAGCAATTTTCAGTCTCAAAATGACTACAGGGAATAGTTATACACACACACACATATATATATATATGTAATTATGATTAATAAATTTTTCCCTTATGAGGTTTTTCACGTTACCTACTTGATAAATTCTTATAAAGATTTTATTCTATTTTTAAATTGTGTATATGTATGTGTGCATATATATATATATATATATATATATATATATATATATATATATATATACACATGTATATATGTATGTATATATGTATATCTATATATATATGCGTATAATATGCATGTCTACATATATATGTGTATATATGTATGTGTATATGTGTACGTCTATATGTGCGTGTATATATATATATATATATATATGTATGTGTATATATAGACAAAACACAAACCCCTTCAGGTAGATAGCCCTGTTCAATCTGTAGAAAAGGCGTAGGTAGAAACTCCATAAGATGTACCAAGTGTAAGCTATGGACACATAAGCGGTGCAGCAATATCAAAGGAAGGCTAACTAGCAAAAATAGTTTTTGTATGTGGCAGATGCTCAGAAGCAATAAACATTGAAAATGTGCAGAAAACAACCTTTGCCACACTCTAGGGAGAAAAACTAGAAGTAGTTGATAGCTTCCGCTACCTAGATGACCAAGTTTGTAGCGGGGGAGGGCACGCTGAAAGTGTAGCTGCTAGAATAAGAATAGCCTGGGCAACGTTTAGAGAGCTCTTGCCTCTGCTGGTGACAAAGGGACTCTCACTCAGAGTAAAAGGCAGACTGTATGACGCATGCGTACGAACAGCCATGCTACATGGCAGTGAAACATGGGCCGTGACTGCTGAGGACATGCGCAAACCTGCAAGAAACGAAGCCAGTATGCTCCGATGGATGTGTAATGTCAGTGTGCATACTCGACAGGGTGTAAGTACCTTGAGAGAAAAGCTGAACCTAAGAATCATCAGTTGTGATGTGCCAGAGAGATGATTGTGCTGGTATGGACATGTGGCAAGAATGAGTGAGGATAGCTGTGTGAAAAAGTGCCACACCCTAACAGTTGAGGGAACCTGTGGAAGAGGTAGGCCCAGGAAGACCTGGGCTGAGGTGGTGAAGCATGACCTTCGAACTTTAGGCCTCACTGAGGCAATGACCAGCGACCGGGACCTTTGGAAATATGCAGTACGTGAGAAGACCCGGCAAGGCAAGTGAGAGCATAATCTGTGACCTCTGCCAGAAATGTAGCAAGCTCACTAATTCGTATCTTTACTTCACTGGACACTAAAAACCCTGCTTGCGAAGACCTGTTGAGGCAAGTGAATTTGGAATTTGAAATCTGAAATCAAAATCGAACCGAATCTGACGACTGGCACCCATGCCAACCTCTTCTTCATTGAACACTAAACCCTGCTTGCGAAGACCTGTGGGGGCAAGTGAAATCAAAATTGAACCATACTCGATGACTGGCACCATGCCAGTGGAGCACTAACAGCACTGTCCGAGCGTGATCATTGCCAGAGCAGCTGTCTGGCTTCCGTGCTAGTGGCACGTAAATAACACCATTTGAGCGTAATCGTTACCAGCGTTGCCTTCTAGCACTTGTACTGGTGGCATGTTTAGAAAATCATTCGAGCAAGGTCGTTGCCAGTGCCGCTGGACTGGCTCCCGTGCAGGTGGAACGTAAAAAACACTTTTTTGAGCGTGGCTGTTGCCAGTATCGTGTGACTGGCCCTCGTCCCGGTGGCAAGTAAAAGCACCCACTACACTCTCGGAGTGGTTGGCGTAAGGAAGGGCATCCAGCTGTAGAAACTCTGCCAAATCAGATTGAAGCCTGGTGCAGCCTTCTGGTTTGCCAGGCCTCAGTCAATTCATGCAACCCATGCCAGCATGGAAAGCGGACGTTAAACGATGTCAGCTCAAAACTATGGTAAAAGACACTTGCCAAAGATGTTGTGTGTTGGATTAAACTCAAGACCAAATAGTTAGGAAGCAAGCTTCTTAACCATACAGCCATGCCTGCATCTGTGTTATATGTATATATATGAGAGAGAGAGAGAGAGAGAGAGAGAGAGAGAGAGAGAGAGAGAGAGAGAGAGAGAGAGAAGAGGTGGCCCAGGTAAAGTCAATAGAAAAAGCAGCAAAGAAGAAGAAAAGTGGTTCTGATCAATAAAACAAGACTGTGCCAATGAGATGAAAATAACTCAGGTTTGTTGGAATCAATAATTGGACAAACAATCAAATTATTTTAGCGATTCAGAAACAAGTTTGAGTTCTGTGACAGAGGTACTGCTGTAATTTGTAATTTTTCACAAGTGAACTTAGAAAAAAAAAAAAAAAAACAAGAGTGTAAACTTTAATATGGTGTCAAGGGTGTTATGTATATGACAGGGTGTTGGGAAGAAAGTGACCAATTGATATCATTGACCGAGAGTAGAGATGAAAGCTTGACGTAGTAAAAGATGTTTGACTGGCCTTCACTGTTTCCCCACACAGATGAATAGAAACTAGCAAGAGGCCGACCAAAGTCAATACAAGCAAACGAGCAATCTCGAAGTTTATTAAATCATTAAGTAAAAAGACATTTACATAAGTCATTTAGGAAGCAGTGGAACGAACTTAGAAAACAAGCTTTCTAACACACAATATATCACCATCATTGTTTTAATGACGGGTTGGTGTCCAAGGATGCAGTAAGCACACTGGCAACAAGGGACCCCAAGTCATTGTCAAGGCATCCCTCAAGGAGAAGGCTAACTCTGTATAAAACCCGCAGCTCTATGGAGCCAGATATCTTGCACTTTGCTTGTCTCTGTGCTGTTAGGTAAATTGCTGGTGTGAGTCATCATAGTGTTGTGCAAACTGCAGTCAACTTGCACGGGCATTGCTGACACCTAACACTAGTCAGCGATGGTCATGCACATCTGATGAGTAGACAGTTGTCATATATACAAATACATACATATATAAACATAGATACACACACAGATATAGTCTAGAACACTATATATACATAGTAACTGAATTATCAACTGAGAAAAATCACAATTAGCAAAAAGAACGGGCCAAATCTAATAACAGTTTTCATAAATACTTTCCATTTTTAGCTCAGTTACAAGCTAAAAAATTAGGGTAGGACATGACTTTTTTTCCCCTCCATAACTCTAAAACTGATAAATGATGAAGACCAGGGAGTCTCTCCGAGTCAGATTGCTACTTTTCCAGATTGAGAAATCATAGCTCCAGTATATCAGACATGTGATTAGAATGTCACGCGGAAGATTTCAAGCCTTCGAGCAATCTGGGGAAATCACAGGTGGAGAGTCCCCAGATTCTTCAAGCCAAGCCAACTGGTAGTTGACCTAAGATTAGAGAAATGGTTGGATAATATTCATCGTCTCAGTTGGTCAACACTTGGAAATCCAGCCAGAAAGTCTAATGATAGGACCATATAGAGGAAGCACCTGGGGATTCTCCCCCTGTGACCTCCAAGGAATACTGGATGGAAAAGACAGGTGAATGAAGAATTCAAAACTGGTTGAAACAGTAGAAAGCAGCATATCAGGAGACTCAAAAGCTTTAGTGAAATCTTTGCTTTCAGGCAACACACAACCTTGTGCTGATGCTAAACAGGAAGATGTATTCAAAATAAAACTCAAAAATAGGTATCATTGATCCAACTCGAAATATTAGTAAGAGCATGTTAAGAATAGACCCATCCTCAGGCGTTTCTTTGTCTTGACATCCTGTGATGGTTGTAAATGAGCATCATTGTTATACAAGCGATGTTGTTTATTTCCATTCCTCCATGAAAAATATCTGGCCATGAGGAAATATTACCTTGCTTGGAAACAGATGAAAGTTGGTGACAGGAAAGGCATCTGTCTATAAAGCATTGCTTCAGAAAGGCTGTCCAACCCATACCAGCATATAAAAGTTGCTGTAAAACACTGATGATTATGAATGAGAAGCTATCTACCACTGATGATGATGATGATGATGACGATGATGATGATAGAGAGAGAGAATATATGATCTAAGAGAGAGTGGGGAGAAAGAGGGGGAAGAGAGAGAGGGGGTAGGGGAAGAGAGAGAGGTAGGGGAAGGGATAGAGAGAGGGGGGAGAGAGGGGGGGGGGGAGAGAGAGAGAGAAGGAAAAGAGGGAGATAAAGAGATTGGCGGAAGAGTGAGAAAGATGTTATGAAAAGAAATTCAAGTCCCTGTTTTGAAATTTTCGAAAACAAATAAACAAGCTAAATTTTAACCGATCTCCTGGAAAAATTCTCTCATCTGAAAGAATTGAAGGAATGAGTATTTGCTGTAGACTGGTTCTAGAGTAAAGAAACCAAATACACTTACCTTCACTTGCTCAATAAGGATCTGTAAGTAAACATCGGACTCTGACAACTTCCTTTCAAAATCAGCCATAGAAGGAACAGCCCGGTTGTCATGCTGCAATTACAGAAATAGAGAGAAAGAAATGAAAGAAAGAAATATTATTGAACATTCATGGTGCATTTTAGAAAAACAAGTAAGGAGTCGATATCCTCTACCATCATCACTACAAGAACTGGAGACTGTTTTAGCTGAAGAATGGACAAAAATTCCTTTGGAAACAATTCAAACTTTGTATGAGTCCATACTTCATAGAATTCAAGCTGTAATTACTGCCAAAGGCGGTCCTACTCCATATTAAAATAAATTTGTTTGAAATTTTAAGGTATTTCCATTATTTTGTCCAACCCCTGTGTATATATATATATATGTATATATATATATATGTATATATATATATATATATATATATATATATATATATATATATATATATATATACACACACACACACACACACACACACACACACACACACACACACACACACACACACACACACACACACACATATGCACATACATACACACACACACGATGCGTTTCTTTCAGTTTCTATCTACCAAATCCACTTATAGGTGGGATTGAAACCGGAACCATGTTGTTGAGAAGTGAACTTCTTACCACATAGCCACACTTATGCCTCTGTGTGGATATATATATATATATATATATATAATGTGTGTGTCCTCTGCCACCACTTGATAACTAGAAAATTGGTGTTGGTTTGTTTACATTCCTATAACTTAGTGGTTCGGCAAAAGAGTGATAAAATAAGATGAGTAACAAAATCTAAAAATACGTACTGGGGTTTGATTTGAGTCATTAGCTTCACTCATCACCAAATCCTACATTCTACTTGTTTATCTCCTGTTTGTATTAGAACCAAACTTCTTTTAAAAAATGAGTTTTGGGAACCTATTTCTGAGTCATACAATTAATGTTTACAACCCACATGTAGCCTCTGGACATCAAACTGCTTACAGCTGTTTGATAGGTTTCTAATGTACACTCACACACTCCCAAGCACAGACGGAAGGACAGCTGGCAAAATGAGAGACATAAATATTTTTAAAATGTATTTCGATATGAACAGCATAACCTAGATATATTTTGGTCAAAGATTGGCCCAGATTATGTCTAACCACCTGATAGGATCTTTTAAGTTAAGGTTTGTGATATCATGGCCCATTGGAGTAGGGAGTTGTTGTTGACCAAGATGTACACAGGTATCGGCAGCTTATCTGGTGTCCCTACGAAAAAGTTTGTCCAAGTTGTGTATAGTTACCAGAACTTAGAGAAGAGATCTAGAGTTAAGGAAATGGCATTTCTTTGGGACAATCTTTCAAAGATACATTTGAAAGATAACCTACCCCTACCATAACTATAAAAATAGAATTACAGTTATTCCAGAATAACAAATACCATTTCTCTAAGACCAATTCTCTCTGTCTCTCTGTGACAAGAAACTATTTCTTATTTTCATTATTCTAGATTCTCTTGAGAAAAGTTCTATAAATTCTTAAAGTGAAGAAAGTTAGATGGGGGATGACGGAAGTCAAAACGGAGATAGATACATCACCTACTTTCTGTTTGGTGCCATGTAAAAAAGCCCTCTTGCTAGTGCCACATAAAAAGCACTAGTGTTGGTGCCACATATAAAGCACTGCTGTTGGTGCCACATAAAAGGCACCCAGTTCACTCTGTAAAGTGGTTAGCATTGGGAAGGACATCCAACAGTAGAAACCATGCCAAAACAGACAACTGGAGTTTGGTGCAGATTCCTGGCATTCCAGCTCCTATCAAACTGTCCAACCCATGCCAGCAAGGAAAACAGACATTAAAGGGTGATGATGATGAATTATGAATAATTACTTTTAAACTCTATTTAGGGTCATTTCATTTATTAAGAACAAGCAGAAGACCCTAATCGCCCTAATTAAGCATCTGTTTTAAGGTGTTACATATCCATTTACTCATATTCACCACTGATGACCATGTGCCCACCCACGTTCACCTTTATCCCCATCTCTATCCACCTGCCACTCCCTTTTTCACTCACCCTATCCAATCCCCTGTTCCACTTCTCTCATATTCACCATCCTGTGCCTTAAAGGTTTGCCCTGACACCTCATCATTACTGTCTTCTCTCTTTCCCCAACTGGGATAGCCATGTAGTTCCTTCATAATAAGACACTTGTCCCTATCCCTCTCAACACTTGGCATAAAAACACCTTCTCCAATACTCGTTGTATAGTGAAACTGTATACTCCTCCCGGTAAAAAGTGGTAGGATCAGCCATTATAAATAGACCAGTAGGTGGTCATCAAGAGAAGATCGAGAGTCAAAGAGTTGAGAGCTGAGAGTTCTAGTCGGTGTCTTGTGGAGCTATCAGCAATAGCAAGACAGAAGAAGTTAGTGTATTACTATTCTGGTATGAAGAGATACAATGGTATCCAATGACTAGTAACTATTGTGGCTACTAGCGTAAAACAGCAACTACAGCACAACAGCAATCACACATCACACCAGTAGAAGGAACCCACTTGACAACAATACTACATCCCCACTCACTTGAGGGGGTCTTGTTTTCCAAGTTACTTGGTGACCTCAGAATTGGTGCCACAAAAAAAAAAAAAAAAGCACCCTACATACTCCAAAGAGGTTGGCATTAGGAAGGGCACCCTGGCATAGCGTATGAGCTAAAGCAAAGGTTAGGGGTCGATGCAGTCCACTGGCTTGATGGTTCTGACCAAACAGTCTAACCCATGCCAGCATAAACAAAATGGTAAATATTATTACATTTCATATATTTATTGTTTTATCTTTTAAGCGTCTGGAGGGAGAGCAGTAACTATGACCCTTAACCAGTACTTCAAGACTAACAGGAGAGAGGTACTCAAACTGGGGGCCTGGGCTGAATGCTGGAGACAGACAGGGGTCTGCTAAAGGTACAGAAGGTGCCAGATGGTGGTTTTAACTGAACGACAAATTAAGTCCCTCTGATCAAAAGATATTTTCTAAACTCACATCAAAGAAACCAAAACAATTCTACCAACTTACCAAGATCAGATGAAAGAGGAGGAAAATATGCCATCGACCAAGATGGAGATTTCTCTTTGACAAAGAACAATTAATTGTTACAGGTTTTTAATTTTTTTGTTTAACAGACACGCAAGGGCTACCTTCTGTTACACCATCAAAAGTCTGTTAGAACTAAAAGGTGATTGTTGATCAAGATCCATGATGATGATGAAGATGATGGTGGTGGTGGGTGCCAGTGATGGTGATGACAGGAACAATGATGGTGACAACAGGCAGTGACGATGAGGAATTCAATGTAAAAAGCACATATTATTAATTACATTATTAATTACATATTATTAATTACATGCACCCTGAAAGAATTTAGATCAATCTGTTTCTGTTTGATTTAAAAAGCACCCACCACCACCACCACTAAAAGAAGTCAAACTACACAAGGCAACTCTTGAAGTATCTTTATTTTGGAGAAAAACTAATTCTTTCCTTCCACCTCTTAATTTTCCCATCAAACAAGAAAATCTAAATTCAATATTGCAAAATTAAACATTGAAATTCCAAACTGTCATTGATTTCTTTCAATCAATCACATCATCGTATTTTGAAAATGATTGATGCAGTTGGCCACTGAATCAACACTTTCAAAAAAATTCCTGTTTCAACAGGAAATGGTCAGCGACTGGCTATCCACCTCCACCCTGCTACAACCCAGGAATTGGCACAGAACCACCTTAGTGTCAGGAGTGGAGTGGCAAGAAAATCCCAAGAGAGGGAGTTGAACAGCAGATCTTCAGAGAAGAATCTCACCGCTCTCTGGCAAGTGTTTTGGCCCTTCTTCTTTACATTCTAAGGGCTCTGTGCTGTGTCCAGGTCAGGACTCCAAGGAGCACTTATGCTGACACCTTTTAGCTCCATGGATATCGGAGACTTGGGCATTTAAACTCCTTGGAGATTTCATCTAGTTGGAATTCCTCTCCTTTGAATCAACTCTCAAACTTATACTTAAAGAAATAACTTTGGTCAGGTTTCACATCGATCAACCCGGCGTATGAATGGGTCAGGACTGCCCAACCATTTTCGATTTGTTTTGGGCTTTTTTTTTCTTTGGCATTTATAAAATGCCTTTATTTTTTTACTTGTTTCGATTGATGACGGCCATGCTGGGGCACTGCATTGACTGGTTTAGTCGAACAAATCGACCCCGGTACTTATTTTTGAAGTCTGGTATCTGTCATTTTTTGCTTAACGGTTGAATTGCGATAACGTAAATAAACTAACATCGGTTGTCAAGTGATGTGGTGGGAATAAAGACACACACATACACACAAGAGACACTACTCAAGGTGCCACGCAGTGGGATTGAACCCACATGGTTGCAAAAGAGCTTCTTAACCACAGACATGCTTGTAGATAAAGAAAAGATAGAAGCCAACTCGAGTCAGGTTTGAACTCGTAAAAAAAAGAAAAGAAAAGAAAGAGACGACGATGTAGGAGAGAGTACAGTGAATTATACGCCACCTCCACAAACTCACACCATTTGAAGTTAAATTAACTCAGCTTTTTTAACAATGAAAAAAGAAAATTAATTTTTTTTTTTAATCAAACGATGAATGAAGGCAAATTCACGCTTAGAAAAAAAAATAGTTGGTCGGATGGCAGCTTGCTTTATTCAATATGAATGGAAATAAAACTCAAATGTAACGATGTAATAGCTGACACTAAAAATAATGTAAGTTCATGTCTATCTATCTACACACATACATCCACAGAGAGGTAGACAAACAGAAAGACAGGTATACAGATAGATATACTATTTGTGTTGCGCAGTAAAAAAAATGAATTAAAATACAAAACAAAGCGTTTCGACAATGTTTCAAGTAGAAACGAAGACGACGATTTGAGAAAACGAAATGAAAAGAAAAAGGAGTAAATAATAAAGTGCCAGACTTGGAAAACGAAAGCAACAAAGACAGACATAGAAAGGAAGAAAGAGAGAAAGGAAGAAAGAGAGAAAGAAGGAAAGAGTTGTGAACGTCAATGATTTCGCTGCTTAAAGAAAGCAGTCAATGTTGTATCGTTGGAGAGGGTGAATGACATGTAAGAGAGAAGAGAGTGTCTTGTCAGTGACACGTCTCGTTGTAAATGGATGTATCATTGACAAAAACGACGGTTGAGTCAGTAGTTGAAGATCCAGCTGGCTTTTTATTGGCTGTTCTCATCTTTAATTCACAAATATAGATCAATCAATCTGTCTGTCTGTCTATCTATCTTTCTACCTACCAACCTACCTTCATATCTATCTAATCTATATATATTACAAATTAAAAGGGTAAAGGTTTATTAATTTATTAATAAATCAACAATTAATAATTTTTACCAAGCCCTTCGGTATGTAAGCACCATTATCGGTGGAGAACTTATTTAAAAGTTCATATACATTCATAAACATAATTAAGGGATCAGCAAATATTTGCTTCACCACATACCGAAATTCAGAAATAGCAGCTAAAAAAGCTGAGACTCCAACAGATAGCATTACTTGTAACTCACAAAGGCAAAAACAAGAAGAAAAAAACAATGAAAACTAACCATTGTTTTTTTCTTCTTGTTTTTGCCTTTGTGAGTTACAAGTAATGCTATCTGTTGGAGTCTCAGCTTTTTTAGCTGCCATTTCTGAATTTCGGTATGTGGTGAAGCAAATATTTGCTGATCCCTTAATTATGTTTATAAATATATAAATATATATATATATATATATATATATATATATATATATATATATATATATATATATTAGATTTCATTCATGTAACCTTTTCAGACATCAACGATGATGACACGTGGTTAAATTATCATTTGTTTAAACTTCACTACATTAAGTCGACATTAAATCATGCACATTGTCTTTTACCACACACACACACACACACACACCACCTGTCATATTCCTTTCAGTATAGCAAATAACTTTCAATTGAATGAAATTGTCTCCAGATTTGTGGGCCACAGGGAAAAAAAAAAAAAAAAAAAAAAAAAAAGAGACAAACCCACTACTGATGTAGTAAACACAGCGCGAGAGAGAGAGAGAGAGAGAGAGAGAGAGAGAGAGAGAGAGAAAGAGAGAGAGAAAGAGAGAACGGGGTGTAGAACAAACAAGATAACTCAACGAGTGTATGTCTATATATCACGTGATCGACCAGACTATCGGATGCTGTTATACATCGCTGGCCACAATGCCCTTTTGCATAGTTTTTTTTTTTTTTTAGCTTTCGAATAACGCCACCCCGCTGGCTGAACAAAAAGGCTAATGTGTAAGTATACATATACCAGAAAGCATTAAAATACTAAAAGTTATTAAGCTGAAAAAAAATAAAATAAAAAAATAATTAAAAAATTCCATTGAATCATCATCATCATCATCATCATCGTTTAACGTCCGCTTTCCATGCTAGCATGGGTTGGACGATTTGACTGAGGACTGGTGAAACCGGATGGCAACACCAGGCTCCAGTCTGATTTGGCAGAGTTTCTACAGCTGGATGCCCTTCCTAACGCCAACCACTCAGAGAGTGTAGTGGGTGCTTTTACGTGTCACCCGCACGAAAACGGCCACGCTCGAAATGGTGTCTTTTATGTGCCACCCGCACAAGCCAGTCCAGGGGCACTGGCAACGATCTCGCTCGAAAATCCTACAGGAGCCAGTCAGGCGGTACTGGCAACGGCCACGCTCAAAATGGTGCATCTCATGTGCCACCCGCACAAGAGCCAGTCCAGGGGCACTGGCAACGATCTTACTTGGCTTGCCGGGTCTTCTCACGCACAGCCCATTTCCAAAGGTCTCGGTCCGTAGTCATCGCCTCGGTGAGGCCCAATGTACGAAGGTCTTGCCTCACCACCTCAGCCCAGGTCTTCCTGGGCCTACCTCTTCCACGGGTTCCCTCAACTGTTAGGGTGTGGCACTTTTTCACGCAGCTATCCTCCTCCATTCTCACCACATGTCCATACCAGCGCAATCGTCTCTCTTGCACGCCACAACTGATGCTTCTAATGTTCAGCTTTTCTCTCAAGATACTTACACTCTGACGGGTATTCACATTGACATTACACATCCAACGGAGCATACTGGCTTCATTCCTTGCGAGCTTACGTATGTCCTCAGCAGTTACAGCCCATGTTTCACTGCCATGTAGCATGGTTGTTCGTACGCATGCGTCATACAGTCTGCCTTTTACTCTGAGTGAGAGTCCCTTTGTCGCCAGCAGGGGTAAGAGCTCTCTAAACTTTGCCCAGGCTATTCTTATTCTAGCAGCTACACTTTCAGCGCACCCACCCCCACTACTAACTTGGTCGCCCAGATAGCGGAAGCTATCGACTACCTCTAGTTTTTCACCCTGGAATGAGATAGAAGTTGTTTCCTGTTTGTTTGCAGTCTTTATTGCACCTGAACATCTGCCACAAACAAAAACTAACTTGCTAGTTAACCTGCCTTTGATGTTGCTGCACCTCTTATGTGTCCATAGCTTGCACCGGGTACATCTTATAGAGTTACTACCTACTCCTTTTCTACATACTGAGCAGGGCCATCTACCTGAAGGGGTTTGTGTTTTATCTACCTTCCTACTTATTAGGATTTTGGTTTTAGCTAGGTTGACTCTAAGGCCCTTCAATTCTAGACCTTGCTTCCACACCTGAAACTTCTCCTCTAGTTCTGATAGTGACTCCGCAATTAGGGCAAGGTCATCAGCATAGAGGAGCTCCCAGGGGCAACCTGTCTTGAACTCCTCTGTGATTGCCTGGAGGACTATGGTAAATAATAGGGGGCTGAGGACGGAACCTTGGTGGACCCCTACCTCTACCCGGAATTCATTGCTGTACTCATTTCCAACCCTCACCTTACTGGCCGCATCTCTGTATATGGCTCGCACAGCTCTCACTAGCCATTCTTCTATCCCAAGTTTCCTCATTGACCACCAGATAAGGGATCGGGGGACCCTGTCAAAGGCTTTCTCCATGTCAACGAAAGCCAGGTACAGAGGTTTATCCTTGGCTAGGTATTTCTCTTGCAACTGTCTCACTAGAAATAAGGCATCAGTAGTGCTTTTACCTGGCACGAACCCAAACTGCATCTCATCTAAATTGATTCGCTCCCTAATTAGTTGGGCTATGACCCTCTCTGTAACTTTCATAACCTGATCTAACAGCTTGATGCCTCTGTAATTATTTGTATCTAAAGCGTCCCCTTTACCTTTGTAGCAGTTGACTATGATGCTGCTACACCAGTCATAGGGTATGACTCCTTCGTGTATCACCTGGTTCGTAATACGGGTGACTAGGCTATAGCCAACACTGCCAGATATTTTGAGCATCTCTGCAGTGATTCCTGATGGGCCGGGGGCTTTCCCGGTCTTCATACTCTTAATTGCTTTATCTACCCTGGTACTATCAACTCGGATAGCTGGTCCCTCTATTGGGTCGACATAAGGCAGGCTCTCTTTCTCCCATTCATTCTCTTTATTAAGCAATCTATCGTAGTGGCATCTCCAGACCTCTTTCTTTGCATCCTCATTTAATGCAAGCGTACCATCATCCATGCGAACACATTTCTCTCCTACAACATCACTATTCTCTCTCCTACACTGTCTTGCAACCCGAAATACCTCGAGTCTTTGGTCCTCACGGCGCAGAACATTGGCAAATCTTTCCTTATCTGCTTCCCCTCTGGCTAAATAAACCTGTCGCCTAGCCTCCCTTCTGGCACATTGGTACAATTCCCTGCTACCACCGTTCTTCCAGTCCTTCCAAGCTTGTTTCTTTTGTCTAATAGCCCTGTCTACCTCCTTGTTCCACCACCACGTTACTCTGGGTTGGGAGGGGACCTTACACCACCCACAAATCTGGTCGGTGGCTTTCAACAGGTTGTCCCGCAGAAATCTCCAATTGTCTTCCACGTTGTATGATGCTATATCCCCTTCTATTTCGTTAAATGCTTCAAGTAACTTGTCTCTAAGTCTCTGTCCGTTTGCAGGGTCTTTAAGCTTCCACACCCTTCTTCTCCAAGCCTGTCTAATTCTGGGCACCCATTTTGCCTTGATCCCAAAGTCGCTAACTACTAATCTATGTTGTGGGGTACATTCTTCACCAGGGTAGGTTTTGGCATTTATAAGCCGCCCTCTTTCCCTATTTCTGGCGAGGATGTAGTCGATTTGGCTAGAGTGTCTGCCGGAGCGGTAGGTGACTAGGTGACTGGCAGGTTTCCTGAAGTTGGTATTGCAGACCATAAGATTGGTTGCATCACAGAACTCCAGCAGTCTGGTTCCCTCCTCGTTGCGGGAACCGAAGCCATAGCCTCCATGTATGCCATGGAAGCCCCCAGCACGACGTCCGACATGACCGTTGAAGTCTCCAGCCACAAAGAGAAGGTCCCTGTCACTCGTCGACGAGGTAGTTTGCAAGAGGGTGTCATAGAATTGGTCTTTCAGACCATCTGGTAGCCCAGGTTGAGGTGCATAGGCTGAGATGACAGTAGCTAATCTATGATGAAGCACTAGTCTGATCTTAAGTACTCTGTCACTTACTCTAACGACCTCGATTACCTTATCCACCCATTTCTCCGCTAGAAGTATTCCTACGCCCCCGACCCCGTCAGTGTTCCCTGCCCAGAAAATCTTGTACCTGTGTTCTTTGCCTGTGAGGAACCTTGCAGAACCTCCTCTCCATCTTACTTCCTGGATGCAGCACATATCTACGCATCTCCGTTCAAGCATCTCAACAATTTCACCAGATCTACCTTTCAGCGTGCCGACGTTGAGAGTGCCAATCCTAACAGTATGGGTGTTGGGGGTGTGGGCCTGTAGCCTGGGAAGAGGAAAAGCAGTGTCGTGTACCTGAAAAGAAAACTTGCAATTGGAAGAATTCATAAGCAAAACATTACCTACAACCTGCAAACATTTCTCAACCTTAATGCGCTACCCAAAGGTAGGGGAGAGGATGGCCAAGGCCACTAGATGGGTTCCGGGAGACAGCCGAGGTTGACAGGATGACAAAGGGATGAACTTCCGGTGGAGGGGGCGGGATGACAGAGGAATGAACTTCCGGTGGAGGGGGTGGGATGACAGAGGAATGAACTTCCGGTGGAGGGGGCGGGATGACAGAGAAATGAACTTCCGGTGGAGGGGGTGGGATGACAGACGAATGAACTTCCGGTGGAGGGGGTGGGAGGGCGGGTTACCGCCAGCGAGTAGAGAGGGCTCTTAATTGTAGATTTTAAATATTTGAGAGACAACAATGCATAAATCGTAATTTTTTAAAAGAGCAATGAATTCTGGGTGATTAGAATATAACGTAGCATGAATTTAGGAAGCTTAGAAAATGAATAAGCATGAATTTAAGACAACAACTGAATTCAATTGAATTTCATGGAGAGAAACAAGATAAATAATAAGGGACAAAACTAAAGCGCAAGGTATTGAGATGTTTGAGGCCGTAAATAAATAAAAATCTCTATCTTATCTGCATCTTGGGTATTTCGTCGTAGTACGTCAGCGAGATAATTTAGAATGGGTTTCTCATTTATATATAGCCAGAACCTGAAGACCTTAAAGGAAAAACTACGAAGGGGAGAGAGAGAGGATGGAGGGGTAGACAGAGGCATGGCGGGAGAAAAGATCATCATCATCATCATCATCATATATATATATAAAGAGAGAGAGAGAGAGAGAGAGGGGGGACCAGTCAAGCAGCACATCACGCTGTAATTCTTGGGCTGAGAAATCAACACTTAAAAGCCATAATTTTAAGGAGCGATAAGAATTTTTGAATAAAGGAAAATGGGTAGTGGTGGTGGGTAGGTACCGCCAGCGAGTAGAGAGGGCTCTTAATTGTAGATTTTAAATATTTGAGAGACAACAATGCATAAATCGTAATTTTTTAAAAGAGCAATGAATTCTGGGTGATTAGAATATAACGTAGCATGAATTTAGGAAGCTTAGAAAATGAATAAGCATGAATTTAAGACAACAACTGAATTCAATTGAATTTCATGGAGAGAAACAAGATAAATAATAAGGGACAAAACTAAAGCGCAAGGTATTGAGATGTTTGAGGCCGTAAATAAATAAAAATCTCTATCTTATCTGCATCTTGGGTATTTCGTCGTAGTACGTCAGCGAGATAATTTAGAATGGGTTTCTCATTTATATATAGCCAGAACCTGAAGACCTTAAAGGAAAAACTACGAAGGGGAGAGAGAGAGGATGGAGGGGTAGACAGAGGCATGGCGGGAGAAAAGATCATCATCATCATCATCATATATATATATAAAGAGAGAGAGAGAGAGAGAGGGGGGACCAGTCAAGCAGCACATCACGCTGTAATTCTTGGGCTGAGAAATCAACACTTTGAATATTTAAATTATTTTGGCAATCACAGCCAAATAAATCTGGATAAGTTTCAATCTTATGATTTCATCAGCGAAACACTTCTACAATAACGTTAAGTCAAGAATCAATAAGGTTTCCTCTGCAACCCCCAGCTTTTTAAGGTTTCCTGTCTAAAATGTTAACATGAACTTAGTTTTTATGCAGATGACGTCCCCGAGTTATTTAAATACTTAAAAACAAAGCTATAAAAAAACGTTATAAATTCCTGTTTAACTAGAGGCCAAGGCTTTCCAGCTGTGACCATCTCAACTTACTTTTAGATACGCTACATGTGACACACACATACATCACATATACACACACACATCACATATGCACACATGCATGTGACAGGCTTCTATCAGTTTCCATCTGTCGAATCCACTCACAAGGCTTTGGCCAACCCCGGGCAATAGCAGAAGACACTTGCCCAAGGTGCCACGCAGTGGGACTGAACTCAGATCTCTGTGGTAGGGAAGCCTTGTTTCTTTCCACAATTCTTCAACATACCATGAGACATGAAAAAAGAAAAAGAAGAAAGAAAAAAACGAACAAGAGGAAACTGTTTCTCAACTCGTGCCATTCCAACGACGTAGCATTCGTCCATTCATCCAACGTATTCACAGCCTGCAGTTTACAGAAACAGGTTTTCGACTCATAACCAGCTTTCATCACTTTCATCTACTTCCTGTTTAAATGCAGCATCCTTTCTTCAATTCACCTGTTGTTTCATTTGGAAGGAAACACTACATCTGCTGATCTGAAGAATCCAAAGAACCCTTAATACCATGACAGCTCTATTATGGAGATGGTGGCGGCGGTGGCAGAAGGAACTTGTCCGTTAATTAGGCGCTCCAAGAAATTCACTTCCTTTGCAATTCCACCATCCCCTTGAAAAGACTGCCACGTACAAATTAACCCTTTTGATAAGATCCTAGTCCAGATTGACCCCCACCCCTTCTATTATTCAAACTTCTTGTTTTAATGTAATCTAAATTAAAACCTCCCATCACAGTTTCATGCTAACTTCTGTTTTGAACTTCAGCTTAATAATAATAGTTTCACATTTTGGCACAAGGCCAGCATTTTCAAGAGAGTGGGGTATGTTGATTGAATTCACCCCAGTGCACAACTGGTACTTATTTTATCAACCATGAAAGGATCAAAGGCAAAGTTGACCTCAGTGGAATTTGAACTTGGAATGTAAAGGCAGAAACAATACTGCAAAGCATTTTGCCCGATGTGCTAATGAATCTGCCAGCTTGCTACCTTGCAATAATAACAGGTTTCAAATTTTGGCACAAGGCCAGCAATTTCAGGGGAGGAGGGACACCAATTACATTGGCCCCAGTACTCAATTGGTACTTGTTTTATTAACCCCGAAAAGCTGAAAGGTAAAGTCGACCTCAGCAGAATTTGAACTGAAAATATAAAGCCAGATGAAATACCACAAGGCATTTATTATCCTAACGATCCTGCCAACAACACCACCTTAATGATCAAAGTTATTTTACTAAATTCTTCATTCATCATCATCATTTAACGTCTGCTTTCCATGCTGGCATGGGTTGGACGGTTTGATCTGGCAAAGCTTCTACAGCTGGATGCCCTTCCTAATGCTAACCACGCCAAGACTGTAGTGGGTGTTTTTTACGTGCCACCAGCATGAAGGCCAGTCAGGCGGCACTGGCAACGACCACACTTGAATGGAGCATTTTATGTGCCACTGGCATGGGACCAGTCAGCCGGCACAGGCATCAACCACGCTTGAATGGTGCTTTACACGTGCCACCAGCACGAGCAACAATCACATTTGAATGGTGCTTTTCATGTGCCACTGGCATGGGACCAGTCAGGCGGCGCTAGCATCAACCATGCTCGAATGGTGCTTCTCACATGCCACTGGCACGGGTGCCAATCAGGTAGTACTGTCATCGGCCACAACAATGACTTCACTTGACTCAACAAGTCCTTGCAAGTGCAGGTTATTGCCCAATGATTGAAGGGTACTCTTAAAGGGGCTGGTTATGCAACACTGGCATAGGCCATGGTTACGGTCTCACTTGGATTGCCGGGTCTTCTCAAGCACAGCATATCTCCAAAGGTCTCAGTCATTTGTCACCACCTCCGTGAGGTCCAACGTTTGAAAAAACGTATGGAAACAACAGGAACGTATTTCAACAAAAATGCAATAGCAAAAGAGTTAAGGCGATTTCCTGTTACTTTTACATCCCAAGCAGCAACTTAAAATGGTAAAATCAACTTACTAAATCAGTCATTATTTTCAAAATTTACTGTAACAAAGACAATGTATTTCAACAGATATATGGGAACAAAAGGGTTAAAAAACAAAACAAAACAAAACAAGAAGCAGCTTAATTAGTGAACAGCTACAGACAATGTAGATAATTAGTGACCTAATTGCTGTTTTTTTCATTTCCTCCACATATCATCTACCTTATGGCAGCAACATCCGTTATTTCAAGTGCTTTGCTTTCTGAAGATTTACTGCAGGCTGCTGTTTTACATCCATCTTCTTCTGGCCAAGCAAACCTCTTGTCTGTTGTTGGAGTAAATTTACATATTTACATATTAAGAGATAAAATAGTTTCCTTGCTTAACTCTTTCATTACCATATTTCTGTTTAAATACGCTGCGTTTGTCTCCATTAATTTTGGAGGAAAGTTTTAATTTAGGTCGCTTTAACTTTTCCATACCATTCCACTTGTATCAAGCATGGAAAACTGATATTAAATGATGGTGATAGTGGTGATGGTGGTGATGATGATGATGATGTTAATGACAATGAAGGTGTTAATGACGATGAAACAGTTGATGAAAATTTTAATGATAATGACCGCGATGATGATGATGACGACCGTGACGATGACTGTGATGACAACTGTAATGATGATGATGACGGTGATGACGACGACGTTAATGACGAAGATGTTAATGACGATGAAGATGATAATAATGACCGTGTTGATGACGATGACGACCGTGACAACGATGACTGTGATGACGACGACGCTAAATGATGATGATGATGTTAAACGATGATGACTGCGATGATTTTTGTTAAAATACACCAACTTAGTTTCTGTTGATATTAAAAAATAATACTCAGTAAAATAACTTAGTCATTATTAAGCCGGTGCTTGGAACACAGATTAACATGGAATTCTGAAAGGAAGTTTTGTATCCTAGAGCTAGGGGTGATTTGGTATCGAGAGGGTTCACCAACAAATTTTTTTTGTTTTGAAGTAAACATCCATTTATAAAAACAGTTAATGCATAAACTTGAATTTTCATTCTGCAATTAACCGTAATCCATTGACTATTTTGTACTCAAATGACTTTTAGAGCGCCCTGTCTTCTGGGATGCTGTAAGTGTAAATCAAAACTAAGAATGACTGGTAACATTTTTGTCATGGATCACTTTTTGTTTCCTTTGCATATTGGCCAATCTTTTTTACACATAAATATCCCCCACGTACACACCCCAGACCATTTCTATCTGTGGTGATGCTATCTAGAAGCCATCAATTGCTCAATGACCTGTAAATTATGCGACAAGCTTCCACACAGTTTCTATCTCCTAAATTCATTCATAAGACATTGGTTGGCCAGGGGTTATGCACAATGGGATTGAACTCAATACCACATGGTTGCAAAGAGAGCTTCTTAACCATATAGCCACAAAATAAAATAATAATAAAAACTCAGAAAAAGATTCAATGCCCTCACTTTTCAAGTATTTCCTATCGGCTGTTTTTTGTTACTATTAATAAAACAGCAAAAAAGAAAAAAACCTCCACCAGAGAAATGTTATTTTTATTTCCTTCTACACAAATACAATTTATACAGTGTAGATAGCATTAATGAAAGCTTTTTGTCAGCAGTAAAGAGAGAGAGAGAGAGAGAGAGAGAGAGAGAGAGAGAGAGAGAGAGAGGGAGAGGGAGAGAGAGAAAGAGAGAGAGAGAGAGAGAGATTGTCTGAAGAGACAGGTAGTTGGTGATACAAGAGCTTATACAGTAAACTATTAAATAATGAGAGGTTGTGTGGCATATATGCACACACACACACACACACATATATATATAATATAGCACACACACACACACATATAATACAGCACACACACACTTCTTAACAGAAACCGATAAAGTGTTTTATTTTAACTAGACCAGTGCAGATCCAACAAAAAGGATTATGCTTACCATATACACATACACACATGCATGCACGCACACACACATACATACATATAAGCATACAATATGCATTCATATATACTTCCATACACATAAACGACAGCGTGTGTGCATAAACATATGTGTGTGTATATATATATATATATATATATATATATATATATATATGTAGATGTGTGTGTGTGAATACACACACACACACACATGTATACATGCAGAAAAACATAGATAACGAGATGCAAGCCTCTAAATATACGTACATCTGGAAGACTAACTGAACTGATGAAAAAAAAAAAAAACAGAACAAGCTACTGAAAGAAACAAAGAATTAGGAATGGAAAGTAAGAAAGTCTGCTGGGAGAGAGAAGAGAAAACAAGGAGGCAACTCATACGTGGCACACACACACACACACACACACAGAAAATGTTCCTGCCAACTTCTCGCAGACTGAGAAACGGATGAGAAGGAATGAGAAGGACCGATTATTATCAGAACAGAATTCTTATATATGACAACATTACTATCACAAAATACTCTCTCTCTTTCTCTGTCTCTTTCTGTCTTCCATTCTTTCTCTATCTGTCTGTCTGTCTTGATGGTAACAGTTAAATAATAAGAACTTAATGTGGATATATATACATGTGTTTGTGTGTTTGTATGTATATATATATATATATATATATATATATATATATCAAACCCGAAACAATTGGACAGTTAAACAGCTGTAAACAATAGCTAACAAAATTATAATTATAATAATAATTATTATTATTAACAAATCTTCTTACCTTAACAAAATGTGTGTGCCGCAATATTGTATTTTCAAGAGATTTAATCCACTTCTCTCTTTCATCTGCATCTCGGGCTGTAAAAAAATGAGATGAGGAGAGAGAGAAAGAGAGAGAGAGTAATAAAAAAAACAAAAAGTGTGTATGTATAACTAAAATCAATAGGACAACATAGAAGGTACCCGAAGGATAAGAGTGGTCTGTGGTGGCTGAAGAAAGAAAACTAGACGAGTGGAAAGTTGTTCAACTCCACCACCACAATCACCACCACCACCACCACCACCACTGACGATGACAACGACGATGACGACTGCAGTCCGTTCCCTCTCCCTCTCTCCTTCTCTCTTGCTGAAATTCAGTTTAACCATAGTTGATGTGGTGGGCACTAAGATTCCAGTATGGTATCTCTCAGATTACATCAGAAGAAAGAGCCAAGCTTCTGTCACAGGAGTAAACAAACAGTGTTGTGTTTTAGAAGGGTCGGGGGGTGGGAGAATGTTTTATCATAAACAGCACTGATAAATTTGATAAACTACTGGTGGTTGATGGTTATTTAGAAGGAGAGAGAGAGAATGAGAGAGTTTAATGCATAGAACAGTACCAAATAATAATTTTTAAAAATTAATTAAAAATAAACAACTGAAAAGAGACTCTAAAACTGATTACTTTTTGTACTTTATGAAACAAAACACATAGCTGTGTGTGTGTGTGTGTGTGTGTGTATGTGTGTGTGTGTGCATATATATTTAGATATATTTCATCTTTTACTTGAAGTCATTAGACTGCGGCCATGCTGGAGTATGCATTGAAGAACTTTTAGTTGAATCAATCAATCCCAAAACTGTTTTCTTTTCTTAAAGTCCGGTACTTATTCTCTTGGTCTCTCCTGTTAAACTTCTAAGTTACAGGGATGCAAACACACCAACACTGGTTGTGAAGTGGTGGTGGGGTGATGGGCTTCTTTCAGTTTCCATCTACTAAATCCACTTGCAAGGCTTTGGTCAGCCCAAGGCTATAGAAGTCACTTGCCCAAATTGCCATGCAGTAAGACTGAACCCAGAACCATGTGGTTGGAAAGCAAGCTTCTTACCACACAGCCACACTTGCACCTATATGTGTGTGTGTGTGTGTGTGTGTGTGTGTGTGTGTGTGTGTGTGTGTGTGTGTGTGTTTATGTATATATACACTCACACACGTATTCATGCATATATAAATATACACATACACACCATATTTCCTTGAATATAGGATTCACTTTCAAAAGCAAAAGGGGTTTAAAAAATCATTCTGGGGCCCTTATATTTTAGAATTGGCTTACATTACATATTACATGCTTTAAAAGAGTAAAACCATTTTCTTCCCTTGAATACGTGCTGCTGAAATTAGGCCACATTTAATCTGCTATCAAACATACATATTTAAATATTCTTTAAAGCCATTCACTGAGACAGAATCGCACATGACAGTTACATTGTTAAACAGGGAAAACACATTAAACAGAGAACAGTAATGAAAATAACAACTATTTCAAATTCTGCACAAGGCAGGCAATTTTAGTGAGTGGTGGTGGGGGGGGGGGGAGCCAGTTATGTCGACCGCCAAACACCATCGGTTCTGGTACTTGATTGGAACTATATTTTATCAAACCCCTAAAGATGAAAGGCAAAGTAAACCTCAGCAGGATTTGAACCCAAAATGAGAAGAGTGAAAACAAAACCGACAAAGTATATTGTCCAACGCTCTGATGAGTCTGTCAGTTTGCAGCAATAATAATAATAATCCTTTCTACCATAGGCACAAGGCCTGAAACTCTGGGTGAGGGGGAAATCTATTACATGTCCCCCAGTACATGACTGATACTTATTTCATTGACCCCGAAAGGATGAAAGACAAGGTCAACCAAAGCAGGATTTGAACTCAGAACATAAAGACAGAAAAAATGCCACTAAGTATTTTGTATGGTGTGCTAACAATTTTGCCAGATCACCATCTTAAATAATAATAATAATAATAATAGTAATAATAATAATAATAATAACAATAATAATAATGATGATGATGATGATAATGATGATGCCACCATAAAATATACAAGATATGATTTATGATATATTTTGTTCTTTCTTACCTCTGGGTAATCTGAAAAATTTTTTCAATTTACTAAAATTCTTGTTTTTATCTACAAATAGGTTTTTAAATTGTTGACCGAATTGCTTCATAGCCAGGTAGAACACTAAGTTGTAAAACATGGCCAATAAACGTGTTACGATATATACCTTGCCAAAACAGGATAAAAAGAAGAAAAGATTAATGCAATAAAATATAGAAATAAATAAAAATAAAATTAAATGAAAGTCTCTAAAATGGACAAGACAGAAGACAGCCGAGCGGTTCCATGGCAACTGGCCAGAATTAGAAAGGAACGTGATAGAGCTACAAAGTAGTTCCTTAGAGAGATGAGTGTTAAATAACCGGTTGAGTTGGTTTCTCATACTTCGTTCACCATTTATTGCAAACCATCAAACACACGCACACACAATAGACTTTTAACCCTAGGAACATTACCTCTATCTCGTTTCTTCACAACTCCTTATTTCACTTCTTACTTTACAATGTTTTGTTTCAAACAATTTGGTGAGTTTCAAGAACTGTCACCCAAAACAGGAAACTGTTCCTCTGTCATTAAACCCAAATCAGGCCAAAGGAGGTCAGGTCAGGTCAGGTCACCTGCTGGACCTTCACCCTCAGCCTACCCCCAATTGCTATTATATAAGTCCTAACTACCTGCAGTCTTAGTAACTACTTCTATTGTTGCTAATCAAAAGTCTGGTCTTTCTTTGACCACCAGACTTTGATTAATTGTTCTCACTACTACAGAAACACACAAGAATTACTCATTCATTTCGGTTCGACTGCCTCCTCCTCCCACCACCCATTCTCATCCCCTTAAATACTGCCTTCAACAACAAAGAGCTATTATTTCATTCCATAATAGTCACAGCTTCTTTGCTATCTCCTTCACTCACTTTCATCAACTCAATACCATTATTAAGTAACAAAGTGTTACTATTTATTATTCGTTAACGATCACGGCCTTTGTGCTGTGTGACTACAAATAACCTGATTACACAGATTACAAACACATTTTTAATTCATGTACAGTTTGAAATATAAGTGACAATAATTAATAACAGGAACAGAATACCAAAAGATAAAAAGTGGATGTTGTGGGGGACTAAGTGATATTCATATTGCTTCTGCTGTTATTAATTAATTCTTAATAATCCTACTGGCTATTTGCAACACCAGTGCCTGATAAGATTCTCGGTAGATTGCTGATGGTGGTATCGCTGCTATCTTTAGCTTTTGGGTACCAACCATTGACAAGGGCAAGGAAGGCTGAAATCACTTGATCTGGTAGTCCCAGCAGCAATGGCAGACAATTATCTGCTGCTAGCAATATAAACACAAATGCATATATGCACCACAAGTCCGTATGGGGTTCCCCCATGGTAACTAATGCAGTATTCTGTGTTCTTACACAACACCCACTTTTAAGTGGGGATAAATATTATCTTTTGGTATTAATACTGCTTCTGTTGCTATTATTTTTTTAATAATCCCACTGGCTATTTGCAACACCAGAGCCTGATAAGGTGCTGAGATTCTCTGAATATTGCTTGCAGAGGAATCACTGCTATCTCTAGCTTTTGTGTGTCTACTATTAACAAAGCCAAGGAAGACTGAAATTACATAATCTGGTGGTAATCCCAGTGATAATGGTGGAGGTTTATCTCCTGCTAGCAATATAAACAAGAGTGCATATATGCACCACAAGTCCATATAAGAGGTTCTCTCCAAGTAAATAACACAGTATTTTCTGTTCTGACACAACATTCACCACTAAGCAGTGATAAGTATTACCTTTCGTTATTAATACTGCTGCAGTCGTCATTAATTATTTTTAATAATCTCACTGGCTGATAAGGAACCAAGATTCTATACATATTGCTTACAGAGGAATTGCTGCTATCTCTAGCTTTCGGGTGTCTACCATTGACAAGGCTAAGGGAAACCAAAATCACATGATCTGGTAGTCCCAGTGATGATGGTGAAGGATTATCACCTGCTACTGATATAAAGAAGGGTGCATATAAGCACCACAAGTCCATATAAGAGGTTCTCTCCAAGTAAAAAGCACAGTATTCTGTGTTCTAACACAACATCCACCTTTAAGTGGCGATAAATATAACTGAAAATGTCTGTATACAATGGATATGTTAAAATACAATAGAATGAAACCGAGGTTCAGGTATGGCTGTATAATTAACCGTTTCCTTCCCAACTATATGACTTTTGGTTCTGTCCCACAGCATGGCATTTTAAGCAAGTATTTTCCAGTATATAGCCTTGGGCTGACCAAAGCCTCATGAGAGGATCAGGCAGAACCATCATCATGTGTATGTGTGAGAGTATATATCAATCATCATCATCATCGTTTAACGTCCGCTTTCCATGCTAGCATGGGTTGGACGATTTGACTGAGGACTGGTGAAACCGTATGGCAACACCAATATATATATATATATTGGCGTTAGGAAGGGCATCCAGCTGTAGAAACTCTGCCAAATTAGATTGGAGCCTGGTGTTGCCATCCGGTTTCACCAGTCCTCAGTCAAATCGTCCAACCCATGCTAGCATGGAAAGCAGACGTTAAACGATGATGATGATGATGATATATATATATATATATATATATGTATCATTGTTCTAACATCTACTTTTCCATGCATGCATAAGTCAAACAGAATTTGTCAAGGCAGATTTTCTACAACTGGATGCCCTTCCTGTCACCAATCCTCACCTGTATCCAAGCAAGGTAAAATTTCTCCATGGACAGAAATATTTTTGCAAAATATTGGAAATGAATGACACTGTTTGTATACACAAGGTTAACACAAGGAGACACTAACAGACACAAGGCTTTGACCAGCCTGCATCTATAGTAAAAGGCACTTGCCCATGAGGCCATGCAGTAGGACTGAATACAAAACCGTGTGGTTTGTGTGTGTGTGTGTGTGTGTGTGTGTGTGTGAGTGACCGTTTGCACTTTCTTCTGCAAAAGTCATGGCCAACAAGTGGGGATGTTATCACTTCTCAGCAGATCATTTGCATGTTTCATGCCTTCAAAGCCATGTGGAATATGATATCCCTTACTTGAAAAATTGGTATGGGTTACAAAGAGGTAAAATAATGTCTTGATAATATATTCTAACCCATGCTAGCATGGAAAAACAGACATAATAGCAAATGAATGAAACAACTAATAAAAACAAACATGGTTTTGTAAATTCAAGCTTTTGTATGAAATTGTTGAGGTAAGCCTTTCATGTTTTGTCTTTCTCAAAACATGATTTAATCAAAATTAATCCTTGAAATAATGTTTTTATCACACTGCATGCATAATTCTAATTCTCATTAATTATAATTCCAGAGTTGTCTTTCCTTTGTCTTGACTAATTTCACTAACATTAACCATTGTAGGTTAGGATTCCTTCTCCTCATTTACAGCAGTAACTTTAATTAGCTGAAAATTTTTATTCACTATGTCACATATGTCAGCACTCATTCAACTAATAATTAGATATTTTAGCTCATGTTAACACATTCAATGAACAGAGCATTTAGCCCTTTTGTTACCATTTTCCTGTTGAAATGGGTGTAATAAATAGCATATTGAAATATGTTGCTTTTGTTTCATTTCATTTTGAAAATAATGAAGAACTTAATAAAATAAGTTTGTCGTTATTAAGTTGATGTTAGAAACATAAATTAACATTAAATTTTGAAAGAAAAAGTCTTAATTTAGATCACTTCAACTCTTTTGTTACCATATTCCTATTGAATATTCATTTCAATAATTCTGAAAATAATTAAGGAGTAGATAACAACTCATTATTTAAGCTGGTGCTTGAAACGAATTGATATGAAACGTTGATGGAAGATTTTAATTTAGATCGTTTTTAAATCAGAAAGTATAACAGGACCAAGTACTCAATTAGGGCTCACTGAGTACAAAACAACAGCTAACCACTCAAATACTCATTTTGTTAGAATGACAGAGGTAAGGCGGTGGCGAGATGGCAGAATCGTTAGCAGATCGGGCGAAATGCTGAGCGGTATTTTGTCTGTCTTTACATTCTGAGATCAAATTCCACCGAGGTCGACTTTGCCTTTCATCCTTTCAGGGGTCAATAAAGTAAGTACCAGTTGTGTACTGGGGTCGATCTAATCAACTGCACCCCCTCCCCCAAAATTTCAGGCCTTGTGCCCAGAGTCGAAAAGAATGACAGAAGCAAGTAGAATATTCTGACTTATTCCAGGGTATAACGGAGTGATGAGCTCACCACCACCACAACCACCAACATCGAATGCTGCCAACGATATAAATATGAATGCTTTTATGCACCATGAATCCATATGCGAGATCTTCTCATGGTAAATAATACAGGATTTGGTGTTGTTGGATATATAGATTGTCTTTTCGTATTAATAATGCTTCTATTGTTATTATTTTTTAAGAAGCTATTTGCAGCCTCAGTGCCTGAAAAGGTAATGAAATTCTATATATTGTTGGCAGTGTAATTCATCTACAGGATGTTTGTCATGAAAGAGGCCAGGAAGGTCAAAATCACATGATCAGGCAGTTCCAGCATCTGTAGCACATGATGCTTGTTTGCCAACGATATAAACATTATCACTTTTAAGTACCATGCGTTCACATGTGAAGCCCTCTCTAGGTCAATAATGCAGCATTCGATGTTCAAACAAATCATCCATGTTAAGTTGGATAGAAAGATTGCCTTTTTAATAACAACATTTCTTAATATCATCTAACTCATGCATATTCTTAAAAAGAAACAAAAATAGTGGAAAAAAAAAACCAAGACAATTTCATCATTATAAATACTATAAGTATATTTCTGCTAGAAAAAGCAGCCAGATCTTCCTCAAATCATATCCTACCACCTTAAAAAAGAAAAAAAGGTAACAGTATATTGTAGTTCTTTGTATTAAAAAAAATGGGACGATTTTGGGTGGAATTACCCAAATGACCCATTTACTTAGAGCTGATTTATAATAAAGACCCATTTATTTAGAGCTGATCTGGAGCTAAACAATAATAAACTTTTAGAATGAGACATCATGTAAAGTTTACCTTGGAAATGAAAGGTCTTCTGGTTGGCAGTAATAGTGAAGGTACTATCGTCTTCATCATCAATACCAATTATGGCTCCCTGAAAAAAGCAAAACAAAAAACAACTAACATTATATTGTATTATAAAGGATGTTGGTGATGCTTTAGTGAAAAAATACTAAATTTCCAATATACTATTTTTATGTAAGTTTTAACCCTTTTGTTTCAATTAATTTTAAAGAATATAGAATTTAGTAAAATAACTCATCAATAAGCTGGTATTCAGAAAATAATTTAACACAAAATTTTGAAGGGAAGTTTTAATTTAGGTTACTTTAAAATCGGAAATTTGTATCTGAGAACCAGAAGCAGTTTCAGGCAGGTTGTAATGGCTGAACCAGCAAGGATTTTTAGGAACAGCAGCAAAGATTTGAGGCTACGGAAAAGGTGCTACACTTCCCTTGTTCAATTAATTTTGAAAGTAAGGAAGAATTCAATAAAAGAACTTTGTTGTTTTATTAAACTGGAATTTAGAAGGTGAATTGACATGAACTTTTGATGGCAAGTTTTAATTTAGATCACTTTAAGACAAGAAGCATGTACCACAGAACTAAGGACATTCTCAGGAGAGTTCATACCAAGAGGGTTAACCCATTTGTTAACATAATTCTAATGAAATACACTGCATTTGTTTTAATTAATTTTGAAGATAATAAAGAATTTAGTAAAATAACCGTCATTATTAAGCAGATATTTGGGACATAAGTTCCTAATTTCATGAAATTTTGATGGAAGATTCTAATTTAGATTACTTTAAAACAGAAATTTTACATCACAGAAACAGGGGCAAACTCAGACAGACTGGTGTTCAAAGGGTTGAATAAATGTAACAAATGCAATAGGTTAGAGTGATAAGGTTAACAGTAATTGGTGTAGTTAATATTGTTGGGATTGGTTTCAGTTCAGACTAGTGCAGCTGGCAAAGTCAGAAAATGCAAGAAGAACTATTTGAAATGCCATTTAGTAATTTCAGATGAAGAGAAATTGTCAGGGTAAAAGAATGGACAGGTGCAGCCTCCTACCTCAGGTAATGTTGAAAAGAATTAAGAGAAAGTAGAGGTTATGATAGCAACCACAGAAAGGAGTAGAAAATATTACTCAACAGTGGGCAAGGGTATGGTAAGGGGGTGAGAGGATGTTTCTGAAGTATTTGTTTATCTGTTTTGTTTAGTTCTGGTAGGAAGGGAAACCAGAGAAAGAATTTTAAATGAGTTGCAACATTCCATTTGGAGTAAATAACTATAAGGTTACAAATATTTGATAATACTGTTCAAAACCAAAAGAAAATTCAAAGTTATTAGATTCAGTTTTATAAAAATATCGTGAATAATGGGAATTATTTAACTTGGTAAGAAAAGTCTTCAATAGACTTCTGTTTCCCTTTTAGGGCATTTAGGGTCCATCCTGACACCTCATCACAACTATTTTATCTCTCTTTCCATATCCACCCCAGTTACATCCATTCCTTTATAATGCGAGTAACCATGCAGCACCTCTACAGCAAGAAATCTCTTCTGGACCTTTCTTTCATGCTTTAACCCACTCGGCCCCGACCACAAAACCACCTCCCACTCTACTGTGACCTCACTCAGCAGAAGAGATTCTTAGTCTTGATTCCATAAAAGAAAGTACTCTGCACACACTGTTAAGTGGTTGGTGTTAGGAAGGACATCCAGCCATAGAAACCATGTCCACGCAGACACTGCAGCTCACTGCAGTCCTCCAGCTCATTGCTAGCATGGGTTCGACGGTTTGACTGAGGGCTGGCAAGCCAGAAGGCTGCACCAGGCTCCGATCTGATTTGTTAAAGTTTCTACAGCTGGATACCCTTCCTAATGCCAACCACTCCAAGAGTGTAGTGGGTGCTTTTTACATGCCATTGGCATGAGGGCTAGTCAGACGGCACTGGCAACAACCACGCTTGAATGGTGCTTTTTACGTGCCACCGGCACAGGACCAGTCAACCAGCAGTGGCATCAACCACGCTTGAATGGTGCTTTTTACGTGCCACCAAATTATATATATATCATCATCGTTTAATGTCCGTTTCCATGCTGGCATGGGCTGGACAGTTCGACTGAGGTTTGGAGAGCCAGTGGCTGCACCAGGCTCCAATCTGATAATGTTTCTACAGCTGGAAGCCCTTCCTAATAGTAAAATTAAAATAAGTGCAGACATAACAACTATGCTGAATTCAAGGATAACAATGCATGTTGCCCTGGTACACACCTGTCTTCCCCACAACCCCACCCCACACATACTATCCCATTAAAAAAAAAAATCCAGACTAAACTAATACCAAGAAACACCAACAAATATTATTGTGTTTTTAATGAAAAAAGGTATCTTACCTTTAATCGGACACATCTTCGCCGATCACCTCTCATCATTTTATCTTTGGACTAAAGAGAAAAATAACAGAAAATTGGATTTACACAGGTATAGATAATTTATTTAAATTTAAAGGAATTTTGAACATTTCAGAATTAATCTAAAAATAAGGTAAGTTAAAGTTTGTCCTTATAACACAGCAGCGTTATCAGGATAAACTTTTTCATTCGTTACAGCTTAACCCTTTAGCATTTAAACTGTTCAATCCAGACTGAATATTTTACTGGCTTTGCATTCAAACTGGCCAGATCCAACTTTTCACACCTACCCTACAATGTCACTCTAAAAATAAACAATTATATTATCAAAATCTTGAAGCTATGAGATTTGAAGCTGCAAGGTAAGGCACGATTAATTCAAAAATATGTGAACACGAAAGAAGGATTAAGACCATCAAATCAACACCGTTTCTATGTCTATAGATAAACTGTTATGACTATGCATAAGCACAGTGTATGTGTGTGGTGGTGGTGGTGGGGGGTAGCAAGAGAGAAGGGATCAGATAATCCAGGTGTTTACTTGAGGAGACGTCCTAAAGGGGTCTACTTTTTTAAGGGCCACCTATTTTGGGATCCCCTCTATTTTTAGAGCATTTTAAACTAAATATGTGGCATTGGTGACCAAATTGGAGCAATGATAATGAATTTCATAGCATGAACTCTCAGGGAGTATTGTAAGGAGGTTCAATTCCTGAAGTGCCGCTTAAATGAGGCCCCACTGACCCCACTATTTTTAGTGCTCCTACACTTATTGATTAAACTGATCAGCATCAGTGCTAAGCACATCTGCAGAAATAAGTTTGGGCATCCTAAATACTTTCATGTACATTCAAATTGAGATGAGGAGTTATAAAAGGTACGTTTCAAGTGTGGTCGTGTGGATATTTATATTTTGCAGTTTATGAAACTTGTCTAATATATATAAATATATAAAATACAGCCACATATAATACATCATCATCATTTAACATCTGTTTCCTCTGCTGGTATGTGTTGGACAGCTATGTCAGGGGCCACACTTGGTTCCATAGTCTGTTTTGGCTTGGTTTCTATGGCCTGATGCCCTTCCTAGCTCCAACCACTTTACAGAGTGTACTGGGTGCTTTTTACATGGTACCATGACCAAAGCTTTTTACATGGCACCGTTGTTTTAGGATCTCCATTCTGTTCTGGTAGGCACACACATATTTATTATATACCATTATTAGCAATGGAAGCATTCAAAATAGCATTCTGTATATCTTAGTTAATATAGATATACTGTAAAAAGCCAAGAAAAAAAGTGATATTTGTCTTGAGAAAGCATCTTGTATGGATGCAGAGTGCTAAAAGGCACAGAAATATATTCCTGAGTAGACAGAAAGCATCCAGCAACAGCAATGGAATTGCTAATTCTAGATTTCAGCATCTTTGAATGTCATTATCAGTAAGTAACCATTAGTAATTACATGCTCAAGCAAATTTCAAAATTAAAAAGTCTTGTTGAAGAAAGACAGAATCAACCAAGTGCCGAGAGGTGGTTATTTAAATTGTTTCTATTTCTATAATGTTGTATCAATGGGAAAATCACAGCAGACGGGTATAATCAAAAAGTAAGCATCATCTTAACGATGCAATGTACAGCATTTGATATTTCATAAACGATCTTAAAAAGGATCGATGAGTAACGAGAGACAAATGGGATTCATTATTTCTTTAAATGAAGACAGAGTATTATCAACAAATTCTGAAAAGTAAAGTTCATTACATTTTTAAAGAGACACAACACAAGAATAGAAGGAGTACAAAAAAGTTGGATTTAAACCAGGGGTTGGCAAACTTGTTATCTCTTTGACCCCCTACAGGGAATTGTTGATAACTTATTGACCTCTATCATATAAATTTCTAAAATAGAATCTTCAAGGATAATCAATAAAAAAATTTCATGATTTAAAAGCAATAAATCCTTCAGTCTTTTTTGTTTTTGCTTTTTTAATAAGAAATATTTAAAGAAATTTTATGAAAATGCTTAGCGAAATTAATAAAGAACTATAAAAATATAGTCATGTTGTATCTTTATCAAGCCAGTGCCCTTAATGCTCAAAATCATTTCAGGTGTTTATCGAACTCATGGATAACTACAGACCCCCTAGGAGGGAATACTAACCACTTTGCCAACCCCTGATTTAAAGAGAAGGGTCAGGGTTGAGCTGATGGGGTTGAGTGAGTTTTAGAATGTCAACAGAGTTAAGGAAAGATGAAAGAAACAAATGGATATGGTACTTATGGGTGCATTCAAAAGAATGGAGTTTGGTCAAGCGTGTTTGCATGCACGACTCAGCCAAAGACTGCTATAGTCTCAGTCACCCCAGAAGAAAACAATCCCCAAAGGATTTGGTGCTTCAGAGTTGTGAGAGTGGTTGCATGCTAGTAAGTAGATGCCCAGGATGAAGACAGCTGAGCAGAGGGCAAAAAGATGATTAGATGTGAAAGAAACACCAGACAATTTTTCAACAGCACAGAGTTAGAAGCTGCTGGCACCTCTCAAAAAAACTTTGTAACTATCAAAAAAGCTCCCGAAAATTTTGTTTCATTTATAGAGATTGTTAATGACCATTTCCAAAGGCTCAGAATTTAACAGTTAATTATATTAGATAACCATCACTTATAAATCATCATCATTTAACGTCCATCTTCCATGCTGGCATGGGTTGGATAGTTTGACCGGAGCTGACAAGCCAGAGGGCTGCACCAGGCGCCAGTTGTCTGCCTTGGCATGGTGTTCTATGGCTGGATGCCCTTCCTAATGCCAACCACTTTACAGAATGGACTAGGTGCTTTTTTTATACAAGGTGCAGACATAGCTGTGAGGTTGAGAAACTTGCTTTGTAATCACAACGGTTCAGGTTCAATCACACTGAATGGCACCCTGGGGCAGATGTCTTTTACTATAGCTCCAGGTCAGCTAATGCTTTGAGAGTGAATCTGGTAGATGGAAACTAAATGGAAGTCCATAGTGTGTGTGTGCACACATATTGGTCTATGTCCTTTCTCCACTACTTGACAAAGAGTGTTGGTTTGTTTACATCCTCATAACTTAGCAGTTTGACAAAAGAGGCTTGTAGAATGAGTAGCAGATTTAAATAAGTGCTGGAGTCAATTTGTTTGACTAAAACCCTTCAGGACAATGCCTCAGCATTGCTGCAGTCCAAAGACTGACACAAGTAGGAGAAAAGCTAAGAGATAGGGAGATGCTGTAATTCCCCCATTAAAAGCTCCTAACCAACCCAAACAAGTTCTTTCAAGACTCTTCAAGAGATTACTATGTTGTTTTTTTTTTAGGAGTGCTCAGCATGGAGTCAGAAGAGAAGTTTTCCACCCAAGATAAATTAAGGACTGGACAACTTACCAAAATAATTTATAAACCAATACCAAAGACAGTTTGAATCAAATCTGAGAAATATAATTGTGAGAAGAGTAGCACTAGTGTTAGCATCATACTACTAGTTCACATCCACAAGCTGCAACCAACTGTAAAACATTATTATTATTATTATTATTATTATTATTATTATTATTAAAGAAGGTTGTTGTGTAAGTCTGGAACAATGCGAGAACATATAAAGTAAACTATAAAAGGAAAAGAAAACAGAACAAAGTTGCAGTTTCACCTTGTATTTTTATACACTCCCCCTCCCCACAACACTTCAGGACATTTGGAAGAAGTGGTTGTTGAAAAAGGTCATTGCTCAGATGTGTGCAACAATATTATTATTACTATATTAATATTCAACAAATTCTATATCCATAAATTTATGTTTTGCTTAAATTATAGATTATGTGTAACATTTAACCTATCAGTATGAGATACATACATACATATACATATATATATGCATAGATACATATATGCAAACATATATATACATATGCATACACACATGCATATATATATATATATATATATACACAAACATATGCATATATATATACATACATACATATGCATATATATACATACATATGCATATATATATACATACATATGCATATATATACATACATATGCATATATATATACATACATATGCATATATATATACATACATATGCATATATATATATACATACATATGCATATACATACATACGCATATACATACATATGCATATACATACATACATATGCATATATATATATGCATATACATACATACATATGCATATATATATATGCATATATATATACACATACATATGCATATATATATACACATACATATGCATATACATACATACATATGCATATATATATACAATACATATGCATATATATATACATACATATGCATATATATATATACATACATATGCATATATATATATACATACATATGCATATATATATATACATACATATGCATATATATATATACATACATATGCATATATATATATACATACATATATATACATACATACATATATATACATACATATGCATATATATATATACATATGCATATATATATATACATACATATGCATATATATATATACATACATATGCATATATATATATACATACATATGCATATATATATATACATACATACGCATATATATATATACATACATATGCATATATATATACATACATATGCATATATATATATACATACATATGCATATATATATATACATACATATGCATATATATATATACATACATATGCATATATATATATACATACATATGCATATATATATACATACATATGCATATATATATACATACATATGCATATATATATATACATACATATGCATATATATATATACATACATATGCATATATATATATACATACATATGCATATATATATATACATACATATGCATATATATATATACATACATACATATGCATATATATATATACATACATACATATGCATATATATATATACATACATACATATGCATATATATATACATACATACATATGCATATATATATATATACATACATACATATGCATATATATATATACATACATACATATGCATATATATATATACATACATACATATGCATATATATATATACATACGTACATATGCATATATATATATACATACATACATATGCATATATATATATATATACATACATATGCATATATATATACATACATATGCATATATATATATATACATACATACATATGCATATATATATACATACATATGCATATATATATATACATACATATGCATATATATATATACATATACATACATATGCATATATATATATACATATACATACATATGCATATATATATATACATATACATACATATGCATATATATATATACATATACATACATATGCATATATATATATACATATACATACATATGCATATATATATACATACATATGCATATATATGCATATATATATACATACATATGCATATATATATATACATACATATGCATATATATATATACATACATATGCATATATATACATACATATGCATATATATACATACATATGCATATATATATATATACATACATATGCATGTATATATACATACATACATATGCATATATATATACATACATACATATGCATATATATATACATACATACATATGCATATATATATACATACATATGCATATATATATACATACATATGCATATATATATATACATACATATGCATATATATATACATACATATGCATATATATATATACATACATATGCATATATATATATACATACATATGCATATATATATATACATACATATGCATATATATATATACATACATATGCATATATATATACATACATATGCATATATATATACACACATATGCATATATATATACACACATATGCATATATATATACACACACATATGCATATATATATACATATGCATATATACATATGCATATATATACATACATATGCATATATATACACACATATACATACACATAAATGCATATATATACACACAAATGCATATATCTATACACACAAATGCATATATATATACACACACAAATGCATATATATATACACACACAAATGCATATACACACACAAATGCATATATACACACACAAATGCATATATACATACACACACAAATGCATATATACATACACACACAAATGCATATATACATACACACACAAATGCATATATATATACACACACAAATGCATATATATATACACACACAAATGCATATATATACACACACAAATGCATATATATACACACACAAATGCATATATATATACACACAAATGCATATATATATACACACAAATGCATATATATATACACACAAATGCATATATATATATACACACAAATGCATATATATATACACACAAATGCATATATATATACACACAAATGCATATATATATACACACAAATGCATATATATATACACACAAATGCATATATATATACACACAAATGCATATATATATACACACAAATGCATATATATATACACACAAATGCATATATATATACACACAAATACATATATATATACACACAAATGCATATATATATACACACAAATGCATATATATATACACACAAATGCATATATATATATACACACAAATGCATATATATATACACACAAATGCATATATATATACACACAAATGCATATATATATATACACACAAATGCATATATATATACACACAAATGCATATATATATACACACAAATGCATATATATATACACACAAATGCATATATATATATATATATATATATATATATATATATATATATACACACTATGGATGAAATGCTGCTTAGCATTTTGCCTGGCTTGCTAACGATTCTGCCAGCTTGCTATTTTAAATGACTTTGTAATATTACAACATATTGTACACAAACTACACACATCTCATCTGACAAAGGTTCAAAAGTAATAGGATTTACACTGGGAAAGTTATTGGAATTGTAAGTGAAAACCTCTTTAAGAAATAAACTATGAAAAATGTAGTGTGGCTTTTGGTTACAAGAAAAAAGAATTGTAAATAACCCTCAAAACTGACTTTGAATCAAACTGTTTCAGGGCTTGTAAAGGAAAAAAAATATATACATACAATAGCTGTGTTCAAATGAAAGAGCTTTATGAGATGAATGTTATGGTGAAAACCTCATCAAAAAATATTAGCTACAAAAAAAGTTGTGTAGTTTAAGTAACAAAAAAAAATAAAATAAAGGTGATCATTTTAACAAATTATAGGAAATATAGTTCTCATATTTCTATAGAAGCTGTGTGCGTGTGTGTGCGTGTGTACATGAGAGAGAGAGAGAACAAGAGAAAGAGCAGGTGAGAGAGTTGGTAACATGCAAAAAATATTTGCATATACACATACATTATACACTTGTTACATAAATATACATACAAATGCACGGACACACACACACAATGGCCTAAGATCAGGGATTGACTTAATAATTACTAATAATTAATAATTACTAAGTAAACAGCAATGAATCATTGATAACATAGAAAGATAAGTTTACGCTTATGATGCACAGATTGCAAGAAAGAACTGAACGATGAGAGAAGAATTAAAAGACTTCGCATGGTTTAGGTTGAAGATCCTGAACAGTTTTGAAGGCAACGGTTGGTGTCAGCTTTGCCTTTCACACACTTCATCAGGTCAAACAAACAAATTACCAGTGTTAAAGCTTTTTACTCTCTTTCTATAAGCAACTACATCATTATATATATATATATATATATATGTATGAACAAAAGGACTTTGTTCCAATTGAAAAGACGTCATTATGCAATGTCATTTTTTTTTAATATCTCTTCAGAAAAGAAAACAAATCAATTGCAGTATTAGTTGGATTGAGTTTTTAAATTGGAACCATATGTGTGTGTGTGTGGACGTGTGTATAGATGTATATATACATATTATGAGTGTATGTGTGTGTGAGTGAGTGCACATATATAGACACGTGTGTTTGTGTACATACATGTGTGTGTGTCTATGTGCATATACAAGTGTGTGTGTGTGTGTGTGTGTGTGTGTGTGTGTGTGTGCGTGCGTGCGTGTGTGGCCAATACCAAGAAGCTGAAGGTTTGTTTTTTTTTTTTGTCTCTTTTTCTAACACTCCACTTCAGACCCGATACCATAAAATAACTGAAGTCCATTAACTCTGGTTGTTGTTTCCTATTGGTTAAAAAAAACACTAAAGCCACTGCTTTTAACTCCTTAAGCACCTTATATAATCTGATGTACAAATTGCCCCTAAAATTTTATTGGAAGTTATACCTAGAGTTGTAATTAAAAAAAAAAATGTTAAACATGGTCATGAAAGACACTGGCTCATCACAACATGCAGGGCATTCTAAGCTTCAACCAAAGGCATCAATTACTTTAGCTTGGGGATGAACCTATTTTTACGATTTGGCAGATGAAAGGTGTTACTCGATACTCAAATGATGAAGCAACGACTTAGAATAACCACGAAACAGTAGACTTAATGTGTGGAGATTGTTAACCCACTGGTGGTGGTGGTGGTGGTGGTGACATTACCCAGACATTTTTTTTATTGGTCTTAAGAAACTTGCAGTGGATTTCAACCATTTCTTGCCTCTCGACCCCTTTGATTCTTATTTTAGTCTACTGGACCCCCAAGTTAAAAAAATCCCATATTTTTGTAATTAAATATTTTAAGGAATTGTGTAAAAAAAAAAAGAAAGCTAGGGCTTATCATAGTTCGTGTTTGTATTTGGTTTGCAAGATTTTTGACGTAAATTCGTTGAAAGAAATACTATTGAACTTTCGGGGTGGGGGCATTTTGCCGGAAATAATAAACACACACACACACACACACACTGGTTTGGTCCTTTATTGTTAATCGGTTAGTTACTCTGTTAACCAATTTATCGATCAGCTGTTTTTTTACTAGTTTTTCAAACTCAAATGTTAAACATTTTGATCCAACAGTCAATTGTTCAGTATTGCTAGTTTTGTCATTTCTTTTTTTTTTTTTCTGACAAAAAAAGAAAAGACAACACTAACAACACTGAACATTTGAATGATTAACTATTGGACCAAAGTGTTTAACATATGAGTTTGAAAAAAACTAGTAAAAAACAGCTGATTGATAAATTGGTCAATGGAGTAACTAACCCATTAACTATCAATAAACGACCGAACCAGCGTGTGTGTGTGTGTTTATTATTACTGGCATAATGCCCCTCCCAAGGTTCAATAGTATAAAAAAGCTGTTAATACATTTTGTGCATTGCAGAAATATAAGCAATTTAATGCACATCAATTTTAACATCAAAATCTTCTGCAGACCCCGGCTGAGAGCCACTGCTCTAGGGAAAGCTGAAGAGTAGAAGATCTTCAGAGAAGAAGCTCCCACTCGCAGAACTGTTTCGGTTCTTAACTAATGGGGTTCCTTACGACCATTAATCCTTAAGCATTCAGATTAGTATTACTCTGTCAAATGTATTTATTGACATCGTTTTGAATTAATCATACATCTCATGGCTTCAAGATTTCGATGATGTGATTTATTTTTTTATTTTTCTTGTTTCAGTCATTTGACTGCGGCTTTGCTGGAGCACCACCTTTAGTCGAACTAATCGACCCCAGCACTTAGTCTTTGTAAGCCTGGTTCTTATTCTATTGAGTTTATTTTGCTGAACTGCTAAGTTATGGGGACATAAACACACCAACATCAGTTGTCAAGTGATGGTGGAGGGACAACACAGACACACACACAAGCATATACATTATATATATATATATTGACGGGCTTCTTTCAGTTTCCGCCTACCAAATTCACTTACAAGGTATTGGTTGGCCTGAGGCTACAATAGAAGACAGTTGCCCAAAATGCCATGCAATTTTTAGAATGACATTGTAGGATAGGCATGAGAGACTGGATCTGGTTGGCTTGGATAGAAAACATGTAGAATATTTTGATTAGATGTGGCTGGTTTACCCTTTTAGCATTCAGATTACCCTTGTCAGATGAAATGCTCGTTTATTCACTCTAGTTTGAATTAATTATGCAATTATCTCACACTTTCAAAATTTCAGTGATGTGCTTGTACATTTTTAAAAAGACATTGCAGGGTAGGTGGGAAATGCTAGATCTGACCAGTTTGAGCATAAAGCAAGAATATTTGGACTGGATATGACCAGTTGAAATGCTAAAAGGTTAAAATAATTTTTGAGTGATGCCACTACCATAACTAATGTCAGCCTCCCAACATTTACGTACTGCATCTTGGTATATCTTGGTCAGAGCTCATTCCTTTCCAAATACTGGAAATCTATGAAATATAGTGACAGCTGCTTATTATAATCACAAATGTTGGGAAATGACCATTGCAAGCCAAATCAGAGGCCCTTCAAAATTTACTATCTAAAATTAATTAAAAGTTTTCAGCTAATTAAAATAAAAATTCAGACTAGTCTCATCAGAATTTTCAAGTCAACTGGAAAAGCTACAGAGACCAAAATAAAAGCCTGCTACTTGAAGACACAAGGTAGGTCTATGATGGTGGTGGAACTGCATTTTGGCACAGGGAATGGAGCTAATGATATGTTAACAATGGTCAGTGTGGTTTGCAATATTGGTGCATGTCATCCTCAGCATCATTTAATGCTCACTTTTCCATACTATCATGGTTCAGTAGGGATTTGTTGAGGCAGATATTCTATGGCTGGATACCCTTCCTGTCACCAACCCATAACTGTATCCAATCAAGGTAATATTTTCCCTTGGCCAGACATCTTTGTCAGAGAAGACTCGAAATAAACATTACTTGTATGACTGTAATACTCATTCACGATCATAACACAATGTCAAGAGGGGTACACACACACACACACACACACACGTATCTATGATGGGTTTTGTTCAGTTTCCAAAAATAAAATCCCCCTTACAAAGCTTTGGATGGGCCAAGATTATAGTAGAAGACACTTTCCCAAAGTGTTGCACATTGATGATGAACCCCAAGACCACAATCATACAACCATGTCTGCATATGTAGACACACACACACACACACACACACACACCCTGGGAGGTGTTTTCTCAGATAATATAATTAAATGATTATCGTTATTAAAATTAGTGAGTGTAAAATTCATCATACAAAAATTAATTAAAAATTATTCACTTTGTACAATGTTCTGGATATTCTTTTCTACTCTAGGCACAAGGCTCGAAATTTTAGGGGAGGGGCCATTTGATTAGGTTAACCCAAGTATGTAACTGGTACTTAATTTATCGACCCTGAAAGAATGAAAGACAAAGTCGACCTTGGCAGAATTTGAACTCAGAACGTCAAGACAGACGAAAAACTGCTAAGCATTTCGCGCAGCTTGCTAATGTTTCTGCCACCTTGACAATGTTCTGAATATTGGTTGCATCTCTTGATTAACATGACCAGTTGGTTACTGTTATCAGATTGATCACAATAAGAGGCTTCCATTAACAGTGTCAAATTGACATTGCTGTCACTGCTTAAAGCAACAAGTTGTTCTTAGCGAGCAGGAAATATTTTCAGCTGTGTCACCTGAGTCATATGACCCAGTGTCTTAGTAATGGACAGAATATAGCGCTGATGATAAGATATAATACATAGCTCAGCTGATTAGCTGGTAGTTTACATTCCATCATCAATGTTCTCAGACTTATTGAAGAATTAATTCTTTAAAAAGTTTCAATAATCAGCTTTGGGCTAACTTACAATTTTCTAATTACATTCCACTGAAATTGGTGTAATTTCTCATCAGAAAATAAGTACCAAGGCAAGAATTGACGAAGAATATTAAACTGAATGGATGCTTGATTTACCACATTTATAGCTCATTACACTGGGTACCCAACACCTACAGCAGACCGATGTTGAATAAATGAAATTATATCTTTTGTAAGAGGAAATATATAAATAAACTAGTTGATATAGCAGGAAATAGGACAAGCTGACCTACTGTTGGATAATTGAACACAAACGCACAGACCCACATAGAGAACAACTTTCTGCATCACACATGCTTGCCTACACACACACACACACACACACACGATTTTTTTTTCTGTTAAAATTAGGAACTTTTAGCAAGATTATCAACAGAATTTGTCAGCCATCAAATTATTTTGGCACACTGGTGCTTAGATAAGAATAGTCATACATTTCTATATGGTACAACTGTTCTAATACTAAGCGTTGCTTTTAAACAAATCACAAAAGAAATAAATTATGTAACAAAAATAGCAAGCTAAAAATCATTGTGACGTCTTTTGAAATTTGGTACATTCCATGTATGAGTTGCTGAGTATTCCATGTACGAGTGGTTGAAGCTAATGTTTTCCTATTCAGATGTTCTTTTTCTGTAGTTAAAGCTATGAAGTACATACAAATGGTTCTTATTTTCAGATATACCAATTCACACACAATGGAATATTGTGTCTGGTACCCAGCATTGAAGTTCAAGATCATGAGATTGGTTTGATGCATCAGCATCGAAACCACACAGTTACAGGGATTCTCTTATCTCTAATAATATTTCTTTGGTAGATTAGGATGTAATATATACCATATTTTTCACTTGTTTGGTTCACTGGTCTGTGGCCATGCTGGGGCACCACCTTCAGTTTAGCTGAACAAATCACACCCAGTACTTATTCAATCATTTTCGTTTGCTGAACAGCTAAGTTAAGGAGACATGAGCAAACCAACACCAGTTGTAAAGCACACACAGCAGGCTCTTCCATTCAGTTACTGTCAACCAAATTCACTCACATGGTATTGGTTGGCCCAGGGCTACATTAAAAGACATTTTCTCAAAGTGGTGAGCAACTTGACTGAACCTAAAACAATATGGCTACAGAGCAAACTTCTTACACACACATCCATACCTGTGTCTAGTGTGTGTGTGTGTGTGTGTGTGTGTGTGTGTGTGTGTGTGTGTGTGTGTGCGTGCGTGCGTGCGTGTTTGTGTGTGTGTGTGTGTGTGTGTGTGTGTGTGTGAGTGTGGTCTAGTGATAGTTTGCCCTTGGGCAGGTCCTGTGCATATGGACCTTCTCCAGCAATCTCTACAGAACCTGGGAGGTGCCGGTACCCTCCCCTGCTGCTGTTAAGTAGATTACTGGAACTTTGGCTATCATGAATAGATTTCGGTTGAATATCGGAGTGGTTTCCTGTTGTCTTCTCCAGGTGGGAGATTTAGAAGTTAAAAATCAGAATGTAGAGGGCCGGAAGATATCCCATAAAGCATTTCTGCCAATGAATCAACGAATCTGTCATTCTCCCACCCACAGAGTAACATGAAATGAAGTATTCGCCCAAGAATACAACACAGTGTCTGGCCCAGGAATCGAAATCATGACCTGGTGCGAACCTCTAGATCACTACACATATACACATGGTCTGATCAATAAGTATCCGGAATGTTGCCATGCTTTGCTGATGAGGTCATAATAAGAAACATAACCAGTCATCGCCCTTACATGATGAAGAAATGAAAATAATAATCTATAATTAACGCTGTCCATTTACCCCTCCTACTTAATTACTTCTAATTAATGTATTTAACAAATGCAGCATTAAAATGTGTGAGAGTGAGTGAGTGTGAGTGAGCAAGTGTGTGTGTGCACAAGTGAGTGTGTGTGCGTACTATCATCATCACCATTTTAACGTCTGTTGTCCATGCTGGCATGAGTTGGACGGTTTGACTGACCAAAGAGCTGCCCCAGGTTCCACAGTCTGCTTTGGCCCGGTTTCTACAACTGGACACCCTTCCTAATGTCAACCTCTTTACAGAGCACATGGAGTGTCTTTTGCTTGGCGCCAGCAGGGGTGCTTTTTATATGGCACTGACACCAGTGGGATCAGCAAGTAACTTGCAAGACAAAGAAGACCTCTTAGCTGGGAGAAGGAATGGAACCACAGGAAGTGGCTTTGTGGCAGGTGAGGGATTAGAGTATAACAGAGGGGTAGGGATAGGAGCCTTGCTAAAGAGGAGATGTTTGATGACTACAGTAGGAAAAGAGAGGAGAGGAAGGGGAGCTGGTGAGAAAGACAGAGAGAGAAGCAGATGGTGTTAGTGGGGGAGGCATGAAGTGTTTTGTGGCTCCTTGTCTTGACATCACAGGATAGTTATAAATGAGAGTTACGTACAAGCAGGGAGTCTTGTGTCTCGGCTTCCATAGGGACATGTCTGATCAGAGGAAGAGTCAGCAACAGGAAAGCTATCCAAACTATAGAACATTTGCCTCAGCAAATTCCATCTTACCGCTGCGCACATGAAAAAGTGGATGTTAAATGGTGATGGCAGCAGTGGTGGTGATGGAGGTGGTGGTGGAGGCAGCAGCAGTGAGGGAGGCGGTGACGGAGGCGGTGGTGGTGACGGAGGCGGTGGTGGTGACGGAGGCGGTGGTGGTGTAGCCTGAATACAGTTCACAGAATTCCAGTACATCTTTGTGGATTGTTAGCAGCAGAGCTGTGGAATCAGAGTCGTGGAGTCGGCGTCGGAAACAATTAAGGGGTAGCTGGAATAGGAGTCTGTAAAACTATACCGACTCCGACTCACAATATCTTTAATATAAACCAGTTATAACATATAGGCCTACTCAAAGTACAAGCGTAAGCATATGCCTTATGAAATATGTAGACCACAATTAATTACATAAAGAGGAGTCGGAGTCAGAGGTGCCAATAGTACAGGAGTCAAAGTTTTTTTGTTTCGACTCCACAGCCCTGGTTAGCAGTCTGTGACCCAATGTTGAGAATCACAGTGTTACAGGTAGTAACCTGGGCCAACTGTATATATTTTGTCAAGTGCACAGTTAAGGACTCAATGAGAAGTAAATAAATCATAAAATCCCTTGGACAGGTCATCTGTACTTGTAGTTGACACATAAAAGGAAGTAGGCTTCTGAAGGAAAGTTAAATTGGTATGAAAGTTGAGGGTTTGGTCAACAAGGAGATTATTAGATTCACATGTTGCACACTAGAGAAAGCCTAGCTGAGTTCTAGATTTTTGAGAAGTGTGGTGGAGTGGGAATGAAAGAGTGTGTGTGAAGCCACAGCAAATATCTGGTTACCAACAGCAGCAGAAAGCCAGAGGGTGTTCTCTCTCTCTCTTTCTCACACACACACACACACACATACACAGTTGTTACTGTTCAACTTAGCAATTAATCATTTGTGATATATATTCAGATGTCCCCCCCCTCCTGCCACCCAACCAAAGATGTTTATTTGGTGGGATGGGTGGGTCAAGTTAGCTGGAGGCTAAGTAAAATAATAACACTTCTTTCTAGTATTACACTCTCTCCTTTTCCCACTCTAACTATTACAAACACACACACACACACACACACACACAGAGTCTGTCTGTCTGTCTCTCCTTGGAGCTGACTTTTACATACTTGGTCAGCTCAATATGATAATATATTTATTCTTATTTGCATAATTGGAATATGAATATTTATAAGCATACATGCACATCTAGAATGCTATAACTTATACACAGATAAACACACATACGCATGTGTGTGTGTGTGTGTATATATATATATATATATATATATATATATATATATATATATATATATATATATACAAATAATACATTTCTAAATCTCTCAGAGAGATTTAAGCAGTAGTGATGCGGTGAAGTAGTTGTATGCTGTCAACTTAATGTGACAGTCCCCTGAAGGGAATAACACTACTGTTGGTTAGACGTAGGAAGCTGCACCGCTTCCCGTCTGCCTTGACACAGTTCCTGTGTCCTCTCTCTCTCTCTCTTGTAAACATAAGGACACAGGAAATGTGTCAAGGCCACCAGGAAGTGGTGCAGCTTCCTAGGTCTGAACAACAGTAGTGTTATTCCCTTCAGGGGACTGTCACATTAAGTTGACAGCATACAACTACTTTACACACATATATATATATATATATATATATATATATATATATCTGTAATATAATATGTAACAATTATTTGGTTGCCATAATAAAACTCCAAGGTTCAGATGTTGGGGAGGAAACCTGCTCCGGCATCTCTTCAGTTATCGAGGAGATGCTGGAGCATGTTTCCGCCCCAACATCTGAAACTCAGAGTCTTATTAAGGCAACCGAATAATTGTCACATATTATTTACAGATAAATTCCTCTATTTACATAATATCGAGGTCTCATCCATTCTTTTGTTGTCTTACCATTATTATTATTAATATATATATATATATATATATATATTATATTATATTTATATTATATTATATTATATATTTATTATATTATATTTATCTTATGATATTTACTTTACTTTATATTATACTCATTTATTGTGCTTTTAATTATTAATTTTTCTATATGTGATAGTGGATTTTCATCGATGAGTTCTTGAAAATTGGTTATTTTCCCTAAAACTATATATTTTATATATACTTTATCTATAAGGCTCAATTTAATTTTAATTTTTTATAAATTGATTTTAATTGAGTTTTTTACCTGTAATTTTGGATTTTGTCCCTAATATTATTATATATATATATATATATATATATATATATATATATACATACACACTCACACACACATAGACGTTTCTTATTTCTTTATTACCCACAAGGAGCTAAACAGAGGGGACAAACAAGGACAGACAAATGGATTAAGTTGATTACATCGACCCCAATGCGTAACTGGTACTTAATTCATCGACCCCGAAAGGATGAAAGGCAAAGTCGACCTCGGGGGAATTTGAACTCAGAACGTAACGGCAGATGAAATACCGCTGAGCATTATCGCCCAGCGCGCTAACGCTTCTGCCAGCTCCTCGCCGCCATAAGGAGGGAAGCAACTATATAAACGCGTCCCTCGTTCTTGTTGTTTAGCCCCAAGTCAGTCCACAGGGAGATGATCGACTGGCAATCCAGTCGTGATTAATTCATCATATTCTTAGACAACAAAAACCCAAGAGTACATTGTCTAATGAGTTCTTTCCTAATGAGTAACGTGTGGTATGAAAGAACGTTTGGTTGCTATTTCTAGCAAACTGAGTAACCACATAGAGACACCACCAGAGTGATTGTAACTCTTCTTTTGTGTGATACACACTGTCTGTCTCTTTCTCTCTCCCACCTGTCGCCTTGTGTTTGTCTTTCTCTTTGTTTCTTTCTCCTACTCTATATCTCCCCCTTTGTGTCTCAATTCTCTCTCTCAGTTTCTCTGTCTCATCTGTTGATCTGTTTCCATCAATGTCTTCCTCTCTCCCCCCAACACACACACACACACACACACACACACACATATATACAATATATCTTGTATCATTCAAGTATCTTTGTCTATTTAACGTCGATAATCAGAGTCACGTCACATCACGTACCAACACAAATTACAATATATTGCATATTGAGAGCTAACACGATCAGGTGGTGGCTGTCGTTGTTGTTTCGCTCTGGGTCAGTCGTCCTGATCGAGTAGATAGACGCAGGGTTTTCATTACAACTTCAAAAATTCAGAAACAAATCCAAAATAAAGATAACACAGCAGAGCTTATTGGAAAACATATGCAAAGTTTTATTAGAAACATCAGGACACTTCCCTGTAGATTCCATTGGTTGCACGTAACCCATTCTTAGACGACAAATTGTGGAAGTTGTAATGATAATTTATGGACAACTTGCAAAGTCAGAGACATTCCAGTAGTGACCACCTAAACTACAGTATACAATATTGGGAGATAGCATGATCAAGTAGTTGTTTAGCTCAAGGTTAGTCCTGACCGAGTAGAAAATACAATTAGAGACGGTCCAGCAGTGACAATCCAATTGCAAAACTCAAATTACAGTATACTGCATGGAGATATAGGCCCGGGTTAGGAGTTCTCATCGAATAGATTTAGTCAGAGACGTTCCAGCTGTGAACACCCATATTTTTATTTCATTTGTGGGGAGAACGTTCCTTCGTCCTTTCCAGCCTAACCTCTTTATGTCATGAGGGAAGGTTGCGTGGGTGAATGGCGCCGTACACCAATACTGAAGGATTGCCTCTTTTTTTTTTTTCCAGACAACGTAACCAAGACTAAAACTGTCCTTTCTTTCATAGAAGTTAGTAGGATGTAATTTGAGGTTATATTTGGTGATTTAATAATCACAAAGGGGGCGAAGGTAAAGAATAAGCACACCCGATGGTTAGGGTTAGGGTTAAGGTTAGGGTTACGCCAAAAGCGGGTGGTGTGCGTATTCTTTACCTTCGCCTAGAAAGGGTAGGGTACCACAGTCTATTTCCAAAATTAAAATCTTAATTAGGTCGACTTTGCTCTTCGTCACTTCCAGATCGATAAAGTATGTTCTAAGCTCGTCTTGAGATCGATACAACTATCTATATCTCTCCAGCCCTAACTATCCAATAGCCCTTGCTTATCTTAGAGGTTATATATGTATAGGCGAAAACGGACGTATGATGATGATGATGATGATGAGGCGCTGGCATGGCTGTGAGGTAAGAAGCTTGCTTCCCAACTACATGGTTCTGGTTCAGTACCACTGCGTGACACCCTGGGTAAGTATTTTTCACTATGGCTTCGGGCCGACCAAAGTCTTCTGAGTGAATTTAGTAGACGGAAACTGAAAGAAGCCCGTCGTATATAATGTGTGTGCGTGTCTTTGTGTGTGTCTTTGCTCTCCACCACCGCTTGACAACCGGTGTTGGTGTGTTTACGTCCTTGTAATCTAGCGGTTCGGCCGAAGAGGCCGATAGAATAAGTACCGGGGGCACCAGTATTTTCTTAACGAAACACTTTGAAACTTGGGACACTGGTAGAATGTGTCATATAAAACACCTTTTTCTCTTAGTCTTCTTAACAAAAAAACGTACATCAGAAGTAATGGCGATTAAATACGCTTTACACCGCTTAAAGTGCCAAAGGAGTAAGTATAAACAGCTGAATACTTGTCAGTGATTGGTTGAAATTATCGAAATAAGACAATTTTTTACATGAAATAAATCCGAATACAAAAATTTTGTTCTGTTCTATAACACAAAATAGATAAGTACACGAAGTTTGAAAGTCTTTCGGTATCAAAAACACTATATAAAACATAAATGAAAACTGGTGCCCCCGTTTTGAACAAGATCCGTACCGGGCTTTAAAGCAACTAAGTCCCGGTGGGTCGATCTATTTGACTAAAATTTCTTCAAGGCGGTGCCCCAGCATGGCCACGATCTAATGAAAACCAAGTAAAAAACAAGCGTACGTAAGAGGCATACAAACCTCTTCGGAGGTTGAAAGCACGACGAACAGCTTTCACTGAGTTCCAAACCTGACTGGGTTCTCATCGGGTGTCGACGTCATTTTGACCAACCTCAGAAATTAGCAGCAAATCTGCTTACATTCTCAACAAAACTGAAAGAAGCCCTCGTGAATATGTGTACGGGCACTCCGTCGCTTACGACGACGAGGTTTCCAGTTGATCCAAACAACAGAACAGCCTGCTCATGAAATCAACGTGCAAGTGGCTGAGTACTCCACAGATATGTGTACTCTTAACGTAGTTCTCAGGGAGATTCAGCGTGACACAGAGTGTGACAAGGCTGACCCTTTGAATTACAGGTACAATTCATTTTTGCCAGCTGAGTGGATTGAAGCAATGTGTAAAGTGTTTTGCTCAAGGGCACAACACGCCGTCTGAAATCGAACTCACGACCTTTTAATCGCGAGCCCTAACCACTAAGCCTTAAATATGCACACACACATTCGTGTGTGCGTGTGATTTTTGTGTATGTGTTTATCGTCTCTGTTCCTCCTCCTCCGCTTCTCAACCGTGTTAGATCGTTTTATAAAACGGCAACATAGCAGTTCAACCAAAGATACCGATAGAGTAAGTACCAAACCTTAAAAAGAAACAAACAAGAAACCTAAGTTCTGCGATCGATTTGCTCAACTGAAACCCCATTCGAGGCATTGCTCCAGCATGGTCGCAGCCCAAGGACTGGACCAAGTGAAAAGTATTACACACACACACACAGAAACCTAGTAGCAGCTGTCGTCATACCAACATCAATATCTGAACTGGCAACGGGCGGTTTTAATAATTCATTTGTCATTTGGGTCATCAGAGCAGGTCAAGAGTCAAACAGAGAGCAATAATAATAATGATAATAATAATAAGTTGGGCGATAAATATCTTTAGAATTACTATCAAACAGCGATTGCTGCTAGGTTTCGGGTCAGTCATGGGCGAGTAATTGAAATATGCAGCAGAAACAATCATACGCAGTCAGAATCGATTGTATGTTGTGTGGGAAACGAATCGAAAAGAAACAAGGCAGCTTTCGTATATATTCAACTGTTCTCCACAATAAATAATGAGGCCACATTCAGAAGTTACGAAATTCAACGGAAAGTTTAAGGAGCGAACACGCAGAAATCGTTAGCACGCCGGACGAAATGCTTAGCAGCATTTCGTCTGTCTTTACGTTCTGAGTTCAAATTCCGCTTAAGTCGACCTTCGCATTTCATCCTTTCGGGGTCGATAAATTATGTACCAGTTGCGTACTGAGGTCGATCTAATCGACTGGCCCCCTCCCCCAAAATTTCGGGCCTTGTACCTAGAGTACAAAAGTATATATTTTAAGGGCGGCGAGCTGGCAGAAACGTTAGCACGCCGGACGAAATGCTTAGCAGTATTTCGTCTGTCTTTACGTTCTGAGTTCAAATTCCGCCGAGTTTGACTTTGTCTTTCATCCTTTCGGGGTCGATAAAATAAGTACCAGTCAAGTACTGGGGTCGATGTGATCGATTGTCCCTCTCCCTTCAAAAATCTAAGCTTTGTACCTATAGTATAAGGGATTATTACTTCCAGACAAAAAGAAGCGAACGGGCAGAATTGTCTGACGAATGGTCACGGGAAACTGAAGGTAACCGTTTGTGGATTTTTTTTTTTTTTTTTTGGCTTTAATAAAACCCCACGCACGGAAATCTTTCCCTACAAATGTCGACATAATCGGAATCAACACCATTTAATAAAATAGTGTGAAGCAACTCCTGTTATCGTTAGGCTTAACTCATCGTAACTCATGAACACTATCCAAACTACAGCGGAAAAGGTTAGCCACTGGATTCGGTTAAAAAGAGACGATGAGCAATGGCTAGAAGAATATTGAGCTTTATTTGATAACCAGATGATCTTGCAAGCAAGGTCTCATTTCAGTGGGGGGGGGGGATCGGTGCGCAATGATGCCGTCGAGAGGTAGGCCCCGAAACGGCACATATTCTCTCCTGATAACCCCATACCCTTGCTGGCTTCCGCCATGCGGAGCTTTCGACTGGTAGCACTTGCATGTGCAGGTTGTTTGCAAAACATTCACACACACATAGGAATCGACTGAATGCATTTAAACGCAACATCACGTGACATTAGCACACATCCAGTAGAAACACGTGTCGGAATGAAATTAGTGACAATAATACCATCATAAAAAAAAAAAAATGTTTGAAGATGTGTAATTCATCATTCTTTTTTAATTATTCAGCATCTCGTTCCGGTTTTCTCTTTTTTATATATTCTGGTTTCAATTCCCGTCAAGATCAACATAACCGTTCAGCCCTTCAGAGTCGATAAAATTTGACGCATCGACACCACCGATCCATTCATCGATCCCCGAAAGACCGAAAAGCAAAGTCGATTTCAGCAGAACCAAGTGCAAAAGTCGCACGGTATCGACTACACCCCTCCCCTCAAAACTGTGAGCCCTGTAACCTTCATTTGAAACCCGCGCCGGACAAAATGTTTAACGGTATTTCCCTCTGGCTTTATGGTCTGAGTTCAAAAATCCACCCAAAGTCCACTTTATCTTTCACCCTTCCAGGGTCAATAAAATGAGTACACTGGCGTCGGTCATCTCTCGACATAGCTATGCAGGTATGCCCTCTCCGACTTTGTTTCCTCATAACTTCCAGAAACACGGATATTTTTAATGAAATTTCCTACAAATATGCTTCAGACGGTGCAGATTCCGATTATATCGGAATTTAATATGAACGTTCCCCCGCCCCAGGGTGGAGTGGGGAATTTCGGAAAATTCACACCAGTCGGATTTGTTTCCTCACATCTTTCAGAAGAAAGGGTATTTTTGAAGGGAATTTCCGCTAGATACCTTACAGAGTGTGTAAATTACGAGTATATCGGAATTTTATATGAAAAATAGAATTGGTAGACTCGTATTCATACATACTGACGCGCATCAGAATTTCCCCCCGAAATTTCAAGTTTCATTTTGTAGATATGTGAAGTGTGTTAGTATGTTTTTTGTAAGACACCCACCATTTAAATTTTTTTCAAATTGAATTCCGCTGTAATCGTAATCTACACAGAAAGGTATTTGTAGAAAATAAAAAAATAAAAAAAATAAAAATTACCAATTTTTCTGAAACTTACGAGGAAAGAAAGCCGACACACGAAAAACTTTAACCATACATAACAGGAATCAACACCATCGGAAGCGTATTTTTTAGACAATTTCATTTTAAAATATCCATTTTTCTGGCAGCTATGAGGCAATATAAGCGGAGGGGAGGGGCGCACTTGTGTAGGCATGCCTAATTAAGTATATCACGTGAGTGACCAAACTATCGGATGTTGTTATACATCGTTGGTCACAATGCACTTTGCATCGTTTTAGCTTTTGAGTGATGCCATGCGACTACTGGCTAGGCAAGCAGGCCAACATTGCTGCTGATCGGAAGGCTGGTCCAGCTGACTGCAATGAAGTGTTTTGCTCAAGAACACAACGGATTGCTCGACCCGGGAAACAACCACCACAACCTAGTAATGGCAAAACCGTAACCAACGGGCCAGGCGACTTCGTAAACTGTTCAAGTCCAACGAGAACTGCCAATGTTACTAGTTACACTTTGGACGCGATGATTGATGTCAATTATGAATAAAATAAATAGGATATACAAATAAACAAATCGGATCGAATGTGTTTAATAGAAATTAATGAGTGTAACTGATGATTGATTACAATATAGGAAGGGGGTGCGATGCAAAATTATTTTTGGTCAATTTTGCACATTCGATTTGTTTAATATCTGAGAACTTTCTTCAACAGACACGTTATTACAAATGAAAAAATAGATGCCTAAATACACACACACGTATACATACAAACACATACATACGTACACACAATCGTACAAATATACATACATGCACAATCATACACACGTACATACGCACAAAAACATACAAGTAAAACACACATATACAATCGTATATACATATATACACACACAGGTATATACCTACACAAATATACACACACAGAGGTAACGCATACAATATACATCATAACATTCAAGCACATCCATAACACACAGACACACACACGTATATCTAACACATCCACATTATATAGCAAGAACTCTTCCTTTCACATCATTGTTAGCAACCAAGCTAGGGAAAACGACTAACGATATAATAGTCCGATGGTCGCTTAGTTTCTTTTTCATAAAGATTATAATAATACTGCAGGGATTTGAATGGAATCATAAATGCCAAAACAGAAATCAATATTTATTCACAATACAAACCATTTAATAAAATGATTAACATAACATAAAAATAAATTAATAAATGTTCGCAGAAGCGTAAGTGGACGAAACAAACTCCTAATATTAATAATTATCTATCATTTTTAATTACGCCTGTTGAAATATTGATGATAAACGATGGTGGTGATGACCGGATATTACCATATTGTGGTGGACATTGGAATTAAAAACTATTAACTATGTTAAAAGCACTTTTATGTTATTTGGTAAAAACAATCAATAGAGAACACGCCACTGAACTCGATCGATCATTACTCCTTCTATTTAAAAGATATTTATTATCATTTCACATAATGTGGATGAAATCATAAGATTTTTCAACATAAACACATACATCGTGTGTGTGTCTGTGTGTGTGCATTTCTTGCGTTGCGAAATAACTCCAAAGACCTTCGGTTTTATAATTAGGACCAGAGATTTGACAGAACAACTTTGAAATGTATGTGTGCGTGTGTCTACAAATACATGTACGCACACACACACACATGTACATACAAACACACATTTATATTATACATACGCTTATATACATGTGTGTAGGTGAATGAATATATGTGAATGTATGTAAATATGTGTGTGGAAAAGAGAGAGTATATAAATAAACTCTAAGACCATGGAATTTCTTTTTCACCATACATAGAATGGTGCAGTAAGGTAACGGGATTTTTCTGTAATAGAACTTGTCAATTTGGGAAAGACATTTCACTGAGGAGCTAATTAAATAATTAAAACAAAATAACGACAGCTCATAACCATTGATTAAACAAACAGAACTTCGAAAATAGAAGTTATTTCAACACACACACACATATGGGTGGGTCTTGATATACATACATATACACACACACACACACACACACACACACATATGTCGCAAGGGCAGCCTTCGACTTGTCCTTTCCAAAGGTTTTTTTAATCCAATATTTATACACAGTTATCTGCAGTAACTGCTTCGAGATTTAACGTTCCAAATAGAAATGATACAGTTTAAGTATAGCGATACTAATAACCAAATCTTAAAACAAAATATAGTTATGGTTTGGAATAAATTGTCAGGAGAGTACAAGGCGCAATATAAATGAATGACAGCTTCCATTCATCAGTTGACGCACCTACACACATACAACTCTCTCTCTATATATATATATATATATACACACAGATAATATGGTGCTTCTATACGGACAGAGTCCAATGACAAAACATAAAGAATAACCAAGTAATTCTCCAAGAGGGAACTCTGGTAATTATCGAACCACTAAGTGGTTGTTCGTTCTGGTGGAAATAACCACCCGAAAATCCCTCAAATTATACTCTAGAAAAGGAAGGACACATTGGATAAGCTGAATGAAAAATAAATAGAAAGGAAGAATATGGAATGGTAGGTGGTTATTTAAATGAGAGGTTTGCCAGATCAGAGATGAATGAGTTGGGGGCTAAACAAGATGACAAGAGATAGATAATATATGTGTGGATGTATATATATATATATATATATATATATATATATGTACATGTTCATGTGTGTGTGTGTATACAGCTATAGATAGGTAAAGAGATGGTGTGAGTACGTACGTGTGTGTGTACGCTCTGAACCAATGTCAACAATAATTAGAAAAAGAAACGGTGGGACCCTGGATAGATTATTATTATTAATTATTATTGCTATTATTATTTATTATTATTGTTATTAATAATGGTCCTATGCCAAAATTTGAAAGCAAAGTATCTATTTTACTTTTCCCAACTGCAACATGGTTCTTTAATTAAAAATTTTAGTAATCAGTAAATATCATTCGACCCAATATAATTCTATAGGGCGAAATTAAATGATTTGAATTAATAATGACACCAGCTAATAATAATATTAAGAGGTGAATCCAGCATCGAAATAACAACAAGGTGAAAGTGGTGAGATAAAGAAAGGGAGGGGCAGTTTGGGTGTCGGACACCTTGTTGTCTTTCGTTTCGAAGACACCCAGCTTATTATACGGGCTGTTTGTAAGCATTAACGGCGCTGACAGAGATCAGGTATTTGATATACGATGAAGCCAATGATAGAACATTACGGACATGACAAATATATAAAACTATTATGATTTAATGATATGATAAGAGTTCAAAGGAATCTCGAGCATATTGTCGACATGAAGCAGCAACGAAGAACTGAACGACGCCATCGTATCAGTGTTATTGTTATTCTATGGAAACGACAGATATTCATGTGAAAACGTTCGACCTACCGTGTAATAGGAAAGCAATCCAGAATGTTCATCTAAAACAAACCATCGGTATTGCCAACCTTTCATCACATTTGTCCATTTACTGAGCGGACCCTCGATGATCGCCATGTTTTCACACCGTGTAGCAGACAAACGCCTGATTGGCATATTTATTGACCAATCAACAACTCGCGTCTCTAAATCAACAACCAATCAAATCACGTTGCGGCTCCTTTGAAGGGGATTTTAAAAATTATGTTTACGAACTTTAACGCGTTTTGGGGTAAGAAATAAAGTTTGGGGAAGAGAAAGGAACTTGGCAGATCGAGCAGAAAGGAGCGAAATATTGAATCCTTAACATGAACTATGAATTCAAATATAGTTGCGAACGAAGACGATGACTTCAGTGGTCCGTACCGGGCGACTAAAATAGTAAGTTATGTCGTTGATCTTATATTTATTATCAGTTGCCGTGATGTTAATATCTATAACAATAGATTCGACAAGAATTGTACCCGATCGAAAGATATTGAGAGATAATTGTGGACTTCAACTTGTTTGGACTTAGAAGGAGAGAAAAAGACGTTAGATATAAGTACTTTTTTAAAACTTCCTTCTCCGTATAGATTAAAATTATATTAACTAATTATAATATAAAGATTAGATTAACTCGAATCACACTCGCACCGTTTGATCCCACGAAATCTATTTTATACAAACATATGGTTAATCATTAGCAAAGACAAGACAAAATAGTATGTTTACATCATTGGAGGTTTTGTCGGTAGAGATGGACTATATGTAATCTGAACCTTCCCCCCCGCCCTTATTAATTAATTTTTTTTACGGAACCCCACGTTTTAGGCTATGGAGATTCCGATTCTGAAAAAAAAAATTTTGAAAAATTTCAATCCCCCCCCCCCAAGCAGGCTATTTACATGCTAGAAATAACAGCCAAATCTCACAAAACTAGTGTTAGGGTTAGGGTCAGGGTTACGGTCAGGGTTAGGGTTAGGGTTTGAGTTAGGGTTAGGTTTACCCTGTGGATCTATATAAAAACCGGGGAGTGGGGGGATCGAAATTTTGAAATTGAGATTTTTGAAAAATTTTTTCCAGAATCGGATTCTCCATGGTCTGAAACAGGATTCCGTAAAAAAAAACAAAATTTAAAAGTGGGGGTATACCCAGATTACATATACTCCATCTCCACCGTTTTGTCTTATAAAATAGATAAATTCAGACTTTAATCTTAAATATTTCTTTTTCAGTTGACATCGCCTTTTTTTTTTTGTTTTTCAAATATTTTCTGATTATCACTGAACAAAAAATATTGGCATTTAACAACAAATAGAAGTTTAAACAAATGTCCTTTAATGATCAGTCTTTGGCCTTTTTTTTATAGTTACCTGTGCATATCATATATATATATATATATATATATATATATATATATATATAAACCTCAGTATTTAATTTTTTTTTTTGAAGTTAACGAAATTCCAAAGCAATATAGGTTATCTCCCTTCATACTGTTGTAATTAAGGAATTAGTTAATAGATTTCTCTTACAGCAACTAATCACCCTCCCCCACACACACTTAAAGATTTAACTTTCTGAAAAATGCACATTTTTTAATGAAATTTGCAAAGTTAGGTTTCTCAGCGTGTAGTTTACGATTCCGTTTCAAACAAATTTTCTTTTGGATAAAGTTTTCGATCTTGTTTCCTTTCTCCACTTCGATTTAATTACCACCATATTTCTTAATTTAATCATTTATCACTTTTTTTGTCAGTTTTTATGTTTGAAACATACATCATTGCGTAATGTATACTCTCGAGCTGTCATTTAAAAATATGTTTTAAAGATTTTTGAGAAGATAAAGTCTGGAGGGAGGAAAATGTTCTAAACTCTTTCAAAAAGTGATTTTTAACGTTATCCGCATTACCATAATCTACACTCTAGATAATGTATCACTGCAACATTTTATACACATTCTTTTAGAATGTTATAGGGTGGGGACGGGGGGGTCGTGAATGTGGCATTTATCTGTAGTTATGCCAAGTTATGACATTTCGCCTGTCAGATATGATGATAGCTTAACAGGTGCCAGTAAGATGTGTATGTGTGTGTGCGCGCATGTAATATATATATATGTGTGTGTGTGTGTGTGTGTGAGAGAGAGAGAGAGATAGGCGCTCTTTTTTTTCTTTTCTTTTTAAGTGTATCTCAAAGAATCACCTCAGGTCCTTCATGCGGCGCTGCTTTAAATATTCCTTTCTGAAATGTTTGGAGAGAAGGCTTGTCGATAACATCGACCCTACTGTTTGACTGTACTTATTTCATCAACTGCGAAAGGATGAAAAGCAAAGCTAGTCTGTGAAATCTGAACTTAAAACGTAAAGACGGACGAAATGCCGCTAAGCATTTTCTCGGCGTACTAACGATTCTGCCTTTAATGTTGCTTTAGGTATTACAATACTTTAATGCACTTATGCCATCAAATACGATGAGACGTGCAAGAGCTTCGTGTACAAGAGCTCACTCTGCCCTTCTCTCCTTGCACAAATATGCCAAGTGGCAAGATTAAGTCAATTATTTTGCATGAAGAATGCAGGAGATTGCCTAAATGGTTGAAGCGGCTCTCCAGATATCGTGGTACTATCTCCACAATTCAGGCTCACAATACATAAATACACTGCAATGCAATTGCTTCTCCTCAATAGGCCTTGCTCTCTTTAGCATTATCCCAAAACAAATCAAAGAAAAATATCCCATCACCTTCAAACGATATCTGGACAAATTTCTTCAAAGGATACCAGACAAGCCACCTGTACTTGGAGACGCCTCAGTCAACGACTTCTTAATTGAATGGGCCATGATACCACACAATTTGACTTAAAATGTCTTAACAAATTTTATCAGATGGTGCTTTTTAGACATGATGGCCGAAACATATCAAAGTTTATATATGGCCGGCCCATAAAATGTTCTTTCCAGTTGCATTTTGAATTTTAACCCTGCATGAGGGTATGAGGCCACCTTTGCACCAGTGTGTCCATATTATTCATTAAACATTGGAGATGTAATGTCGGCTGTTTGGTGGCAGCATAGCCAGACGGTTGAGAGGGTTTGTTTGCAATCATGGTGTCCTTGGTCCAGTCCCATATTGTGAAATTTGGCTGACGAAAATCGCAGGGAAGCCTGTCATTAGATGGATTATACTTATAATTCATCTGTCTGCGCTGATTCTACCCGAAGATGACATAAAGAGTATATGTGTTTGTAAAGTACTCAGCTACTTGGGCATTCATTCATTGAACAGACTGTTGAGTTGATCGAACTGAAAGCAAAAGTTTGTTACGGTGATTCCACTCTGAGTGGTTGGCGTTAGGAAGGGCATCCAGCTGTAGAAACTCTGCCAAATCAGATTGGAGGCTGGTGTTGCCATCCGGTTTCACCAGTCTTCAGTCAAATCGTCCAACCCATGCTAGCATGGAAGGCAGACGTTAAACGATGACGATGATGATGATGATGATGATTCCAGTGATGAAGATTTTACTGAAATAAGGCACAGGCGTAGCTGTGTGGTAAGAAGTTTGCTTCCCAACCACATGACTTGGGGTTCAGTCCCACAGCATGGCATCTTGGGTAGCAAGTGTCTTTTACTATAGCCCTGGGACAACCAAACAGTTGTGAGTGGATTTGGTAAACAGAAACTGAATGAAACAAGGCAGCGAGCTGGCAGAAACGTTAGCACGCCGGGCGGAATGCTTAGCCTCAACACATTATCCCACCCATGCAAGCATGGAAACGCAGACATTAAGTGTGATGATGATACAGCAGCAGCTCTTGTTCAACCAAAAATTATGTCCAGAAACTGTTTCTCGTAATAATATTCTTTATTTCTTCTTTTTAAACAGTGGAACACAATTATCCGAGCGTTCAAACAAGGTATGCCTATTGGCCGACGCCGACGTTATATGAAGGTTTACGATAAAGCTTTTACTGCAACAGAAGCACTAGAATGGATGCATAAGTATTTGAAGAGCAACCCTAATTTTGGTTCAGACATTACCAAGTGAGAACAATCTTTTATTTATTCATTTAAACCCAACTCAACAGTATTTTGTGCGTAAGATCACCAATATCAGGGCTGGTGGAGTATGTCGGTTACAAAAACAGCCCTTCAAGCTTGGAGAGGAATACCTCTAACAGTCGACTGCAGTTTATGACTGTCCTCTTATCTTCAGACGATAAACCTGACCTTTTAAGGCGTCGAGCTGGCAGAAACGTTAGCACGCCGGGTGAAATGCTTAGCAGTATTTTGTCTGTCTTTACGTTCTGAGTTCAAATTTCAACCAAAAATTATGTCCAGAAACTGTTTGGACATAATGCTCTTGGTTTAGTTTGTCGTTGAGTTACCCCAAGATTGCACTAACCTTTAACCTTTGACCTTTTTTAGCATTCAAATTATTCTGTCAAATGCATTGTTTATCTATTCACATTCATCATCATTTAACATCCATTGTTCATGCTGGCATGGGTTGGACAGTTTATCTGGGCTGGCATGCTGGAAGGCTGCACCAGGCTCCAGTCTGATTTAGCATGGTTTTCTATGGCTGGACACCCTTCCTAACACCAACCACCCCAAAAGTGTAATGGGTGCTTTTACGTGTCACCTGTACGAGTGCCAATTGCGTGACATCAGGGCGTGATTACAAGCCACCGGCACGGGTGCCAGTTTGCGTGACACCAGTATTTGCCACGACCGCAATTTTGCTTGGCTTGATGGGTCTTCTTCTCAAGCATGACATAATGCCAATGGTCTTGGTCATTGCCTCTGTGAGGCCCAACGCTTGATAGGAACTCAGCCACCTTGTCTCCATGAGGCCCAACACTGTGACAGTTCCATGAATCCTTCAGTCAGGATTGGTACTTTTTTTAATTGGTCCCAAAAGGATGACAAGGAAGCTCGTTGCATGCAATCAAGACACAAAGAGATGCAAATACACACATATACACACATGAGGGGCTTTATATGTGGAACCAGCACTAGCTGTAAAACAATGCTACGATTAAATACCTAACCCATGCTAGCATGGAAAAACTTATGTTAAAACAATGCTGTGAGGCCCAGTGCTTGAAAGGAACTCGGCCATCTCGCCTTTGTGAGGCCCAAGGCTCGAAAGAAACTCAGCCGCTTTGCCTCCATGAGGCCCAACGCTAATCATACATTATCTCATAGCTTTGAAATTTCTATAATGTGATGGTTTATTTTTAGAATGACAATGTAGAGAAAGTGTGAGAGGCTGGATAGGGCCAGTTTCAATAAAAAAACAGGTAGAATATTTTCGCCAGATAAGGTTGGTTTAAATACTAAGGAGTTAATATTGCCCTTCATCAGTTTTGCATATCTTGGTTCTAGATTTCATTTAATGAATGATTGTTATGACTAACTGACTTTATAATTTCTAGACAATATCTTCTTTTTTGCCTTCCCAGGCAACAAACAGTACAATTAATGAGTAAATTGTTAAAAGCCAGGATATTTGAAGATGTACAAGGAAGCAAAAAGAAGCGAGAGTTTGCTGAAGGTGGTCGTGTCTATCGGTATGTTGTGTGATTTAACTTTTTTTTTTTAAACCCAGCTTCTTTAGTTCATATCTCTTCTTATTTCATTTCTTTTTTTTACTTTTTGCATCTACAAGGGGGTGGGGCTGAAAAGTTCCTGGCTTTGGGTGAAAGAAAATACAGGGGGATCTGTTAATTATGACTTTATTCAACATATTCCCCTCTCAGATTCACACACTTATTGCAGGGGTCCTTCAGTTTTTCTAAGCCCTGTAAAAGAACTCAGAAGGCTGGGCCTCCAACCAGGCCTTTCGCGATGCCTTCGAAACCAGGAACTTTGAGTACCTCTTCATAACTTTACTTTATTACTGTGCATATTTTTAGCCTCTGTCAGTAAATGCTGACGATGGCCCTGCACACATGTATGTGTAGGCTTGAGTAGTTGTCCATGCATGCAAGTCTCCCTTCTGCACAGTTTTGATGTTTATCCAAGGACAAAGCTGTCAATTTGGGCCAATACAGCTTAGCATTGGTCTCATTGTTCTTCAAACTCAGAGTCAAAGAGATAACCAGAAGTCATCTTTCCTAACCCTGTGACACTTCCATGAATCCTTCAGTCAGGATTGGTACCTTTTTTTATTGGTCCCAAAAGGATGACAGGGAAGCTTATTGCATGCAATCAAGACACGAGGGGCTTCTTTCAGTTTCCATCTGCCAAATCCACTCAGAAGGCTTTGGTTAGCCTTATAAAAGACATTTTCCCAATGTGCCACACGGTGGAACTGAACCTGAAACCAAGTGGCTGGGAAGTGAACATCTTAACCACCCTGCTATATCCTGTGAAATGTATTGAAGTTTTATTTGAATTATAATTTCTGTATCTTCTAGATTCAACCAAAGTTCTCCAGCAAAAGATTCTCGTGTGCCTCTTAGTGCACGAATGGATTTAATGAATGCTGCACCAGGACAGAAGACAGTTCTATCAAAAAGTGAAAAATCTAAAACGACCTCCAAATTCAAATCTCTTGCAATACCTAAATGTCATCTTGTTGCCAAACCTTTGTCTTTGGAATCAATGGAAGCTGTTTGGAGAATGGTCACATTACACCGGTTTGTGAATTTGTTTAATGTCTGAATTATTTATCCTATTTCATGCCATTGAGGTTGTTCCAATCTTGAAGACATAACTTCATTTTGTTTGGAAAACTTCACAAAAGATACAAACATTAAAAAAAAAAAAGAAGTCTGAATACTTCACCTTCTTTCCCAAGATGTTTCATTTTGTGATTGACTTGCTCATATATTGAACCTATTGATCACCTATCAGCATTTTTATCTTTGTACATATACTGAATAGCGTCATGATAAGTTTAGCACAGATGACCCACTTTTGGAGTTAAAATTAATGGTATGTTAATGAATATAATGGCATATGAGATGTACTTTTTTCCACGATCACCCTGGGCCCTAAGTGCAAATTTGGGTTTATATTACATGCTGTCATGTACTATAACATTTTTTTTTCCCTCTGAATAAGTGCTGCTGAACTTGGTGTGTGACTAATACGACCATTTCTCTTTTATGCAGTAATTCATTGACTAAGATGCTTGGTAAATTTTCAATATCTATTTTAGCCAACAAAAAAAAGGTACCTAGATAAATACATAAATAATGTTAGAAAACATTCTCAATCCCAAGAAAATGAGTTTTAATTTGAATAATTATTTGTTGTTACTTTTGATGAGTTTTTCTCTTCTTTTTTTCCCCCAAAGAGGATATTTAAAATAGAAATTTCTTTTTAATTATTTTAATATTGCAAATTTGATTTGAACCATTACATCCTGGAAAAGCCATCTGAGCCATGCAATGCAGTTGCAGTGGAGTTGTATCAGTGACTGGGGCATGGATGTATTTGGTTGCAAAGCAAATTTCGTTATTGCTTAGTCATGCCTGTATCTATGTGTGTGTCTGTCTGCCTGCCTGTCTAACTACATCTATCTATCTGTGTGTGTGTGTGGTATATGCATATAGGCACATGCATGACTCTGATAAGAAGCTTGTTTCCCAACCACATGGTTCCAGGTTCAGTCTCACTCTGTGGCACCTTCGGCAAGTGTCTTCTACTAAAGCCACGAGATGACCAAAGCCCTGCAAGTGGATTTGGTAAATGGAAACTGCGTGTGTGTCTTTGTGTCTGTGTGAATGAGCTTCTTCAAGTTTCTGTTTACCAAATTTCATTCACAAGGTCCTGGACATTGGTCACCCCATGCTGATAGTAGAAGTCACCAACCAACAGTGTCCGTGCCTTCTCGACCACACGGTACCAAAACCCCATGGCCACAATTGTATCTATTACGTTTTTAATAATGACTCTGATGAGGTGAGAAATAAATTGTTGCTATAATTGTTTTAGTTTCAACGTAATGCCTCAAATTTAGCTCCTTGCTAAGCAAATACACCTTAAAAATTAATTTTACTTCTTTCATCTGAAGTTCTGATCTGCCTTGATTCCATTTACATATCAATTTAAATTTTGGTTTCAGGTTGCAAAAGACAATTGGTTACAACACTTTGGAAGAATTCTTGGATGCTTCATTGGTAAATGGTCGGCATATAATGCACAATTGTCTTTATGTAAATAAAAGTGGGGTGGTTGGTAATGTAAATACTAAAGGTTAGTTGCACTGTTTTTCTTTTTCTTTTTTTTCTTTTTTTTTTTTGATCATACTTTCCTTAAAATGTATCTGTCAAGCTATCTCTGAAGATTCCTGTAAAAGACATTCTAACATAGTTATGAAAAGCTTTTTAAGACACTGAAGAGACAACTTGAACCCTTTTGACATCAACACATCTGAGACTGCCTTTCGTTCTACGATACAGATTTCTTGTTTTAAAGTGATCTAAATTTAACATCTTTCATCAAAATTTCATGTTAATTTATGTTCCAAACATCAATGACAAAATTATTTTTCAAATTTCTTCATCATTTTCAAAATTAATTGAAATAAAATGTCTACATTTCAACAGAAATATGAGAAGAAAAGTGTTAAGTATATCATATATATATATGTCCGCCACTACATTCCTCCATGGCAAGATTTAATTTGTGTATACAAATTTAATTTGCGGTCCATGAGAAGAGCCGTTTTAACGATGCGTCCTGCCCAGCTCTTCAAAACACCGGTGTTAAAACGGGGGTAGCTGATGAAGTAGAATGTTCTCTATGTGGCTTGTGTGTTTTCTCGTCTATGTTTTGTTTGCAATGTCCTGTACCTAGATATGCACCTATACATACAGGTGGATGTCGGTATGCACATACCTGTACGTATATATGCATATACTCATTTACTATTTGTTATATATATATATATATATATATATATATATATATATATATATACACAAATACACACATATACAGGATGCGGTGAATAGATTGTTCTCTAAATTTCACAAAAATGAAAATAACACTGATATCTCATTTTAACAGATATATATATATACATACATATATATATATGTATATGATATATTTATATTGTATCTTTATATCCTTATACACACACACACACACACACACACACACCATGGAGTTGAGGGAAAATATGTTGGTAGAGTATTTTGTATATATTAATTATGTGTATAAGATCTCACGTATGTGATGTGGACAGTTGAAAAAACTATGATCGTTGCTATTAGTAGGTAAACACTCACTCCAGAAATGTTTAAATTATGAGAAGCAACCCCCTCCCTCGCAAACAAGGGAGATAATTAGCAAATGAGTAGTTGGCGACCCTTCAACATAAAGATTGGCAGAGAATAAACTCTGGGTTTTGCATAAAAATGTTTTGTTTCCTAACTAAGAACATTTTTTGGTTTTCATTTCCATCAAAATCTAACAAAGGCATCGCATCATCATTGTTTTAATGTCCACTTTTCCATGCTTGCCTAGGGGCAGACTGATTTGGTTGATGCCTGCTTTGTTGCCAATCTCCACTTGTTTCTAAATGAAGTGGACCTCTGTTTCCATGGAAAACTAGAAACGATGATCACTGACTGATGCTGATGCACCTTTTTTACAACCACCATGGGGTGGCAAGTCAACAAGGGATGCTCTCCTTCTCACACACACACATGCACATATACAAATAGTTGAAATTTACAAAAAGACAAAATTCGAAAACAGGTGTATAAACAACAAGCAGGTGTATTAGTTTGACACTCAGGAAGGTGAGAAAGTCTTTTATATGCTTCAAGCCTATGCTCTTCAACAGAAAGGAATATGAAGAAATCAAAAAGGTTCAAACATCATGGTGTACTGGAGTGATTTTTCATCAACAGAAGAATCCAGTGAAATCCATATGTAGCAAAATAAAGATATAAGTGGAGGCACATGGCCTAGTTGTTAGAGCAGTGGACTCACAGTCGAGGGATCATGGGTTCAAATCTCAGACTGGGCAATGTTTATGAGCGAAACACCTAAGTTCCATGTGACTCTGGTAGAAGGTAATGGTGAACTTCTGCTGACTCTTTCACCACAACTTTCTTTCACTCTTTCCTCCTGCATCTAGCATCTCACCTGCGATGGACCAGCATCCCTCCGGGTGGGGAACCTATATGCCAACGAGACTGGGAAACTGGCCCTTATGAGCCAGGTATGGCCCGAGAAGGAACAAACAACAACAAGTATATATATGACAGGTCTCCTCCACTGTGTATCTACTGAATCCACTCATGAGCCTTCAGTCAGCTCAGGGCTATAATAGAAGACACTTGCCCAAGGTGCCACATGGTGGGACCGAACCCATAACCATGTGGTTGCGATCCAAACTCCTTACCACACAACCAAGTCTGTTCCTTTTATTTTCTATTGTAATTCAATATTTATTCCGAGATAACATTATTTCTTATTTCCAATGTATTTGAATTACAATAAAATTTCTTTTTATTTCACTTTCAGACCAGCTTCCACATTGGATCCTGTCTGCAATGAAGTGTCTCGTCCATTGTAAGTTTAATCTTTTTGGCTCCTTTAATGTTTCTTAATTTCTGCATTAATATATCAGATTTCTTTACTCCTGTGAGCAAAGACCTAAGCTATGCCTTATGACATTGTTTTGTTTAAAGCCCTTCATTCTGAATCATTATCTCCTTATTCTGGGACTCACAGAGGGGTTGACTGAGACTCCTGGCAGTTTGCTGTGCTTAAGAAGACATGTCAAGCTAAGTAAAAGTGGTTGTCCTTGAATACAGGCTTGTCCCCTGCAACCCTCTCCAGCTGAGCATCCCTAATCTTGTGGACTTGTAGGTGCAGGTGTCATGTTAAAAACACACCCATGCGGGTGCTGTGTCAAAGCAACCCAGTGCAGTCTGTAAAGTGGTTGGCGTTAGGAAGGGCATCCAGTCATAGAACACCATGCCAAAACAGACATGGAGCCCGAACAGCCTGAACAGCCTTACCAGTTCTTGTCAAACCATCCAACCCATACCAGCATGGAAAACGGGCATTAAATGATGGTGGTGATTTATTTGTAGAAATTGCTTGTTATTTTCATAATAAAGACTGGTTGCTTAAACCTTTTCATCCCAACCTGCCTCAGTGGGTTGGGATGAAAGAAGCCCATCATATTCCTACATAACTAATATCTATGTATAGATCATCATGGTTTAAATGGGTTGCAAGGAATTTGTTGGGGCAGATTTTCTATGGCCAGATGCCCTTCCTGTTACCAGCCCTCACTTGTTTCCAGGTAATATTTCCACATGGCACATGTGTCTTGGAAGACATGAAACAAAGGATACTGCTTGCATGATAGTGGCATTCACAACTATCACACAATATCAAGGCAAGGAGACAGTAATACACACACACACACACACACACTTATACGAGTCATCATCATTTAACGTCCATTGTCCATGCTGGCATGGGTTGGACAGTTTGACTGGGCTGGCACACTGGAAGGCTGCACCAGACTCCAGTCTGATTTGGCATGGTTTTCTATGGCTGGATGCCCTTCCTAACATCACACTCATATTCAGTGGTCCTTCAGTTTGTCTAAGCTCTGTAAAAGAACTTGGAAGGTTGCACCTCCAACCGGGCCTTTCATAATACACTTAAAGCCATGAACTTTTCAACACCCTCTTATATATATATATATATATATATATATATATATATACTGGGCTTCTTTTAGTTTCCATCTGTCATATTCACTGACAACTCTTTGGTTGGCCCAGGGCTATAGTTTAAAACACTTTCCTAATGTGTCATGCAATGGAACTGAACTGGAAACCATGTGGTTGGGAAGCAAACTTATAACTGCATGGCAGCGCCTGGCCAACCCTGTTTAAGGAAATAAGTGACAGTTGTCAATCAGAAGAGCGTCGGACTGATGGAAATGGGAATTTTAAAATGATGATGATTTAATTTATGAATTCTTACAAATAATTAACAATTTCTTATTATTAATAATTCAATAAATAGGTTTTCTCATAAACTCTTCCTTTGCAGGGCCAAATAAAGTGGACGATAACTTTGCTATATATCCAGGTTTTGAGAAAGATGTCTTCCGTGCAGTCAGTGAATATTTCCAAGGCCTCACTGAACCTTTGCTAACTCATTCCTTATATGAAACTATCACCAATGTATTTGGTAAGCTTTCACATTTTTATGCTATTATTATCTTTATTATCAAGGTGGTGAGCTGGCAGAATAGTTAGCACGCTGGACAGAATGCTTAGCAGTATTTCGCTACGTTCTGAGTTCAAATTCCTCCAAGGTTGCCTTTGCCTTTCATCCTTTCGGAGTCGATAAACTAAGCACCAGTGAAACACTGGGGTCGATGTAATCAACTTAATCCCCTCCTCAAGCTGCCCTTGTGACAAAATTTGAAACCATTATTATTGAGTGAGGGAGCAGTGCATTCCATCGAAGTGACACTGGGATACAAATATACGAAGCCCAGTATGCCCATCATGACCACCCATCCGATAAGGGTAGACCAGGCACTTGCATCACAACCCTATGTGTGCGACATGGTGATCTCATATCAAGATAAACAGCACATGACCTTGCAGGTGGGGCCCAGTTAGAATTTTCTTCAGGTCAAGTAGCCCATCCCACTCAAATGGTCCCTGAATGAGGTTTGTTTAAGGATGATGAATGAAACAGCCATGTTTCCAGGGGTGAATTATTCAAACCCCAAAGAATTCCTCTAAACACATGGCTATGATATTTCTCCACTACCATCTTAATAATAACAAAGTTATTTTACTAAATTCTTCATTATTTTAAAAATCAGTTAAAACAATAGCAAAGTATTTCAACAGAAATATTGTAACAAAGGGTTTTATAATAGAAACAAGATGAACACAACCCATATTGTTGCTTGTTTTCTGCTGCTTTGTGTTCCAAGATGCAACTGACTGGCAAAACAATTCTGAGTGTTGGTATTTGTCCGAAATCAAGTCATTTAACTTCTGAATCGTAGTTCAGTCCCACCTAGCTGAAAGCAAATACTATGAAAAGATACAGTTTTTCTGTTGCAAGAATTGCGTTTTATTAGATAGTAATGCTGAATTAAATTCGTACCTAACCTGTAAAAATGAAAGATAATCAACTCCATATTTTTAATTAAGTTACTGAATGATGATTTATTTTTCAGCGAGTTTTCTTTATGAATCAATAAATTGTTTTTGTCGCCCAATTCTTAGAGTGAAATGTGTTTTGCAGAGTTACTTCCCTTATTCACTATATTATGCTTTGCTGTTTTTTTTTCAACTTTATTTTTCTTTTCCCATTTTCCCTATTTAAAAACGTAATTAGTAAAATTATGTTTCTGTTGTAAGTAGATTAGTCACTGTCTCAAGCATGGCAATGAACTTTTCTCTGTGTTTTAATGTAAAATATGCTACCATTCATGTTGCATGAGGTTTACATGTGGGAATCTTTTGATATAAACTCTGCTTCCAAATATAATTTAGAGCATCATGGTCAGTGACAGTTGGCTTGTTTCATGGCTTCATTTTAGTTTCCTACGATACAGCAGAAAATGCATGTCCTTTGTTTCTTTTCTATTTATTCATTACTTGAGTTATTTTACAATAGAATATGCTACCACTAATATGCATACATATATATATATATATATATATATATATATATATATATATATATATATACGGCAAATAAGAAAATGGAGAGGATACAAAAATGACATACATCAGCTGGTAGACATTCTAGTATGTCTATTTATTCCAAAGTATTAGAAGAATATATACACGTGTAATAAGTATGTGTTGCACACATATGTACTAATATTACAGAAAAAAAGAGTAAACGATCAGATTGACAGTAGGTTCTAGTTCCTTACGGCCATTGATATCCAGAAGACCCAAGGTGGCAGGTAAGGCTATATAAGTGGTACGGGAGGACTGTAGTTACACTCTGGGTTTGATACTGAGGAGTCTAATGTGGGTCTTGTGTGAGCATGTATATGTTAAATGAAATGAGACAACAAAGCCAAGGCTGTGGGGAATTTATAAAGAGAAAGGTATTCTTACAGCTGATTCTGGGATATTAGGGATATCCCTTCATCAGAGACGATATGAGAGAGTTAACTAGAGGGGACTCTCTCTCATATCGTCTCTGATGAAGGAATATCCCTAATATCCCAGAATCAGCTGTAAGAATACCTTTCTCTTTATAAATTCCACACAGCCTTGGCTCTCATTTTATTTAACACACACACACATACATATACACATAGCCTTTGTTTACAGCCATTATTGCCTTTATGCTATATGTATAAGCACAAGCATGGCTGTGTGGTTAAGAAGTTGGTTCCCAACCACAGAAATTTTGGTCCAGTTCCATTGCATGAAAACTTGGACAAGTGTCTTCTGTTACCCCTTAAGCCAATTAAAACCTTGTGAGTGGATTTAGCAGGTGAAATCTGAAAGAAATCTTTTGTGTGTGTGTGTGTATGGGAGGTGGAGACAGAGTGCGCATGGTTGCATGTTTGTATTAGTGTCTCCATGTCTTAACATTGCATGAGAGTTGCAAACAAGCATGAGTCATACAAAAGGAACCATTTTTGTTTCCAGTCTTCTGGTTTGGCGGAAGCATTACCTTGGAAACATTTGAGGGTTGGTGACTGGAAGAGCATCCAGCCATAGAAAATCTGTCTTGTTGCATTCCTTCCAAAACCCATCCAAGCATGAAAAATTGGAGATTGAAAGTGTGTGTTGTCATAAACATCATCATGATATGACTAGAGACCACTCAGAGTAAACAAACAATATTTTCAATGAATCTGCTCTATCAAATTGAATTCCTTGTTGCAATGTTTTCCTTCATCAAACCTAATTGCATGTTCTTGACATTTTTTTTTGCATGTTTCTTTTTTCTTTTTATACTTTTTGGTTCAGTCATGGCTGACTCCAGATATGCTCGTCACTCATCACCATTATCTGCTAAATATAATGCTCATAGCATGACTTCATTTGATTCCATCGACAATTTGTTACTGAATATGACGAATGCTGCCGACAACTCCCAGAAGTCCCACCTTTCCAATAAATCCGGCTGTCAGCGTGCTTTGTTTTCTACTTGGAGTTCTTCATCATTTCCGCATCTGCGGGGTCATTCTTTAGGTGGAGGCAATCTTTCGGAAAATAAGATCAAAAGTGAATCGACAGGCAGCATCCCCCTCCTGAGATACGAAACTGCTTTTGGACCTGAAAACAAAACCATCACTAATGTCTACTATTATCCAAATCAAACCAGCGCCACTTTTAGCGGTTCCATGTTTTCACGTTTACCGTCTGTTTCAAACTTAGAATATCAGAATGGTTTCCAGACAATATCAAGCAGTCCTTCCAGATGGCAATCTGAACAACACCTTAAGTGTGTCGATAAGCAAACTTTAAACATCCTTGATACATTTAAGAACAAAGATATTTTGTCCAACAAACCTCAAAATAAATCTAGTCTAAGCAGAAAATCAAAATCACAGAATATATCCAGTCAGAAGACGAAAGATGGAGAAAATCAAGAAAAATCAAACTCATTAAATGAAATTCGTTACCAGACACGTGCTTTTCAGGCTTCCTCTCTTACTCAATCAGCTGCCTACCATGAGGAAGAATTTCAGGACCGTTTGCATTCAACACGACCTTACAGTACGTCAAATATTCCAAATTTGTCCCCTGTTGAAGGTTTGGATAAATTTGGTCGGAAGATCAACAATGCTTTTTCTTGTACGTAATTTTTGCACTTTTTTCAGTTGTTTTTAATTAATTAGTTAGTAGCATGGTCTGATTTTTTATTTAGCATTAACTTAGACTTTAGTCATTTTGTAAATCTGTCCTAAACATAGACAATGTGGTAGTTTTTGTAGTCTTTGCTGTTGTAATTAATGTTTACAATAATTATTTTAATGTACCCGTAACAGTTACACAGTATGGTAATTGTTCCTAGCAAATTGAATCAAGGGGCTACTTTTGATTTCCTGCAGGAACCATTTGACCAAAAGAATCATTGTTCTGCTGAATTTCACTTTTCATATTTCACCCTTTTGATGCCAACCTGTCTGGAAATGCTCTTAGTTCTTGGATACAAATTTCCTGTTTAAAATTGATTGAAATTTAAATTTTCCATCAGAATTTCATGTTAATTTATGGTCTGAACACCTGGCATGAAATTCTTCTTTATTTTCTGAATTAAAACAAAAGCAGTGTATTTCAGCAGAAATATGATAACAAAAGGGTTAAAGTGATCTAAATTAAAATCTTCCATTAAAACTTCATTTTATGTTGTAAAAACCAGCTTAATAATGACAAAGTTATTTTATTCTATAAGGGGAGAGTGTGGATAGGTGCGATGGCAAGGGAGCTGAAAGGGATCAATAGAAAGGAATTCTGAGGGCTTCATTGAAGGAAAGAAAGTTGTGGAAGGCAAGATCATGAGAGTAAGCCAGATGAGAGGGGTGTTGAGGAATCAGAGATGCTGTTGGGAAGAGGGCAGTGAGAAAAAGAAAGTAGAAGGTGAAGAATAGGAGGCAGAGGCAGGAGAGTGCCATAGAGATGTGTGAGTATCTTTGTTAAAGAAATTCCTCTTTTGGTCTTCCTAATCCATGTGAATGATTGTGTTTCCAGCAGCCGTGTGGTCGATGACAGATGAAGAAAGAGTGAAACAAGCGGTCCAGTTGGCACTCTTACTAATTCCACCATCGAATCGCAGGAAGCTGCATTTGCTGTTACGATTTCTGAGTAAAATCCATAAGAATAATGAGCTTCAACTTGCACAAAACTCTGAAGATCTTCGGAATTTGGTAAGATTCTGTTAACTTCCTTTTTTTTTCTTTTTTTTTTGGCCTTTATTCTTTTACTTGTTTCAGTCATTTGACTGTGGCCATGCTGGAGCATTGCCTTTAGTTGAACAAATCAACCCCAGGACTTAATCTTTGTAAGCCTAGTACTTGGTCTCTTTTGCCAAACCACTAAGTTATGGGGACATAAACACACTAACATTGGTTGTCAAGCAATGGTGAGTGTGAAACACACAGACACACAAACACATACATATATATATATATATATATATATATATATATATATATATAATAATATTAGGGACAAAATCCAAAATTACAGGTAAAAACTCTTTTGGTCTTCCTAATCCATGTGAACGATTGTGTTTCCAGCAGCCGTGTGGTCGATGACAGATGAAGAAAGAGTGAAACTAGTGTAATCATTTTATTATCTTTATCTTATGATATTTACTTTGTTTTATATTATACTCATTTATAAGACAGTGTAGGAGAGAGAATAGTGATGTTGTAGGAGAGAAATGTGTTCGCATGGATGATGGTACGCTTGCACTAAATGAGGATGCAAAGAAAGAGGTCTGGAGATGCCACTACGATAGATTGCTTAATAAAGAGAATAAATGGGAGGAAGAGAGCCTGCCGTATGTCGACCCAATAGAGGGACCAGCTATCCGAGTTGATAGTACCAGGGTAGATAAAGCAATTAAGACTATGAAGACCGGGAAGGCCCCCGGCCCATCAGGAATCACTGCAGAGATGCTCAAAATATCTGGCAGTGTTGGCTATAGCCTAGTCACCCGTATTACGAACCAGGTGATACACGAAGGAGTCATACCCAATGACTGGTGTAGCAGCATCATAGTCAACTGCTACAAAGGTAAAGGTGACGCTTTAGATACAAATAATTACAGAGGCATCAAGCTGTTAGATCAGATTATGAAAGTTACAGAGAGGGTCATAGCCCAACTAATTAGGGAGCGAATCAATTTAGATGAGATGCAGTTTGGGTTCGTGTCAGGTAAAAGCACTACTGATGCCTTATTTCTAGTGAGACAGCTGCAGGAGAAATACCTAGCTAAGGATAAACCTCTGTACCTGGCTTTCGTTGACATGGAGAAAGCCTTTGACAGGGTCCCCCGATCCCTTATCTGGTGGTCAATGAGGAAACTTGGGATAGAAGAATGGTTAGTGAGAGCTGTGCGAGCCATGTACAGAGATGCTGCCAGTAAGGTGAGGGTTGGAAATGAGTACAGCAATGAATTCCGGGTAGAGGTAGGGGTCCACCAAGGTTCCGTCCTCAGCCCCCTCTTATTTATCATAGTCCTCCAGGCAATCACAGAGGAGTTCAAGACAGGTTGCCCCTGGGAGCTCCTCTATGCTGATGACCTTGCCCTAATTGCGGAGTCACTATCAGAACTAGAGGAGAAGTTTCAGGTGTGGAAGCAAGGTCTAGAATTGAAGGGCCTTAGAGTCAACCTAGCTAAAACCAAAATCCTAATAAGTAGGAAGGTAGATAAAACACAAACCCCTTCAGGTAGATGGCCCTGCTCAGTATGTAGAAAAGGAGTAGGTAGTAACTCTATAAGATGTACCCGGTGCAAGCTATGGACACATAAGAGGTGCAGCAACATTAAAGGCAGGTTAACTAGCAAGTTAGTTTTTGTTTGTGGCAGATGTTCAGGTGCAATAAAGACTAAACAAATAGGAAACAACTTCTATCTCATTCCAGGGTGAAAAACTAGAGGTAGTCGATAGCTTCCGCTATCTGGGCGACCAAGTTAGTAGTGGGGGTGGGTGCGCTGAAAGTGTAGCTGCTAGAATAAGAATAGCCTGGGCAAAGTTTAGAGAGCGCTTACCCCTGCTGGCGACAAAGGGACTCTCACTCAGAGTAAAAGGCAGACTGTATGACGCATGCGTACGAACAGCCATGCTACATGGCAGTGAAACATGGGCTGTAACTGCTGAGGACATACGTAAGCTCGCAAGGAATGAAGCCAGTATGCTCCGTTGGATGTGTAATGTCAATGTGAATACCCGTCAGAGTGTAAGTATCTTGAGAGAAAAGCTGAACATTAGAAGTATCAGTTGTGGTGTGCAAGAGAGACGATTGCGCTGGTATGGACATGTGGTGAGAATGGAGGAGGATAGCTGCGTGAAAAAGTGCCACACCCTAACAGTTGAGGGAACCCGTGGAAGAGGTAGGCCCAGGAAGACCTGGGCTGAGGTGGTGAGGCAAGACCTTCGTACATTGGGCCTCACCGAGGCGATGACTACTGACCGAGACCTTTGGAAATGTGCTGTACATGAGAAGACCCGGCAAGCCAAGTAAGATCGTTGCCAGTGCCCCTGGACTGGCTCTTGTGCGGGTGGCACATGAGATGCACCATTTTGAGCGTGGCCGTTGCCAGTACCGCCTGACTGGCTCCCGTAGGATTTTCGAGTGAGATCGTTGCCAGTGCCCCTGGATTGGCTTGTGCGGGTGGCACATAAAAGACACCATTTCGAGCGTGGCCGTTTTCGTGCGGGTGGCACGTAAAAGCACCCACTACACTCTCTGAGTGGTTGGCGTTAGGAAGGGCATCCAGCTGTAGAAACTCTGCCAAATCAGACTGGAGCCTGGTGTAGCCATCTGGTTTCACCAGTCCTCAGTCAAATCGTCCAACCCATGCTAGCATGGAAAGCGAACGTTAAACGATGATGATGATGATGATTGTGCTTTTTATTGTTAATTTTTCTATATGTGATGGTGGATTTTCATCGATGAGTTCTTGAAACTTGGTTTTTTTTCCCTAAAACTATATATTTTAGATATATATATATATATGACAGGTTTCTTTCACTTTCCGTCTACCACATCCACTCACTAGGCTTTGGTCAGCCCAAGGCTATGGTAGAAGACATTTGCCCAAGGTACCATACAGTAGAACTGAACCCGGAACCATGTGGTTGGGAAGCTTTTCTTACCACACAGCCACGCCTGCAAGAATCTAAACAAGTTCCAACCTTTTTCTCAGCTAACCAATATTTCTTGGCCTGATGGCTTTTGAAACGTCTCATCTTGCAGAATCTTTCTCTGAATTTTCCGTTTCCATCGTATGAAAGTGTAGAAGCTTTGAAAAATATGTAAATTAAGTTTTGAACTGTGTATCTCAAAGTAATTACGGCTATAAATAACAGCTTGTATCACATACATATGTGTGTGTGTGTGTGTGTGTCTATATATATATATATGTCGCCTTACTAGCACAGGTACCAGCGGCATGTGGAAAACAACATTCGAGCATGGTTGTTGCCAGTGCCGCCAGACTGGCTCCCAACGACGATGAGATATATATATATATACACTTGAAGTATTTCGTGTTGCAAGACAGTGTGTGAGAGAGAATCGTGATGTTGTAGGAGAGAAATGTGTCCGCATGGATGATGGCTCACTTGCACTAAACGAGGCTGCAAAGAGAGAGGTTTGGAGACGCCACTATGAAAGGCTGCTTAATAAAGAGAATGAATGGGAGGAAGAGAGTCTGCTGCATGTCAACCCAACAGAGGGACCAGCTATCCGAATTGACAGTACCAGCTGAGCCATATAAGAATGAGAAGGTGGACATTAAATGATGATCTTGTGTTTATTTTATTTTAGTTTATTTATTTTTATGCTTTTTTTTTTTTAATCAGATCGTGGATACGTTCTACCAAAGTGTATTGTGCAGTCCTGATGCCAGTGACATGGACACCAACCTTGCTAAACATTTCTTGTGGTACCTAGTAGAAAACCACGACTTTGTAATGCAGGTGCCATGTGACCTGCGCAAACAAGTGGAGGAACGACTCTCCGAAATACAACGTGTCCAGGTAAAGATTCTAGACTGAAGGCATTTCTTTACATCCTGATTATTAATCCAATATTTTCCAAGTTCCACACTGTATTCGATGGATCTACCATATATCCCTTAATTCCATAAAAGAAATACTCCTCCTTTTGATTTTTAACTATTTCTAACATTTGTCTTATTGACAGTTTATATTTTTGCTACCATAAAATTTTTTTATTATTTCATTGTATTCAAGTGTGTATCAGTGTGTATTTATTTAATTAACTAATTTTCATCTCAGCTTTAAGTAATTGCAGTCTTAACCCTTTTATTACCAACCCAGCTGAAACTGTCTCTGGCTCTGTAGTACAAATGACTTGTTTTCATAAGTTTTGAATTAAAATCTTCCATCAAACCTTAGTCACAATTTATGTTCCTAACACAAGTTTAATGATAACTAAGTTATTTTGCTAATTTCTTTGTTATATTTAAAATTAATTGAAAGAAACATAGAGCATCTCAAAATAAATACGGTAATGAAAGGGTTAATATATTTTTTGTTCAATTTTGTTTTGGCTTTTTCTTTGGTAACATACATTTTTGTTATATTTATTTTAAAGTTTAATGTATTTAAGTATTGTAATTAATTTATTGAAATACTCTAATGACTAACAAACATCACAAGCTTTAATAAATGTTCAATGGTATCACTGGTATGGAACTGGGAAGACCATATTTCGAATGGGTACTCAGTGCAGGTGTTAGATAAAGTGAATATATTTCTTAGTGAAGGTGTGTGGCTGAATGGTTTGGGTATTTGGCTCATGACCATAAGGTCATGAGTTCAATTCCTGGCAGTGTGTTGTCTCTTTGAGCAAAATAATTTATTTCCCATTGCTCCAGTCCACTCAACTGGCAAAAATGAGTTGTACCTGTAATTTCAAAGGGGCCAGCCTTGTCACACTCTGTGTCACACTGAATCTCCCTGAGAACTACGTTAAGGGTACACGTGTCTGTGGAGTGCTCAGCCACTTGCACATTAATTTCACAACCAGGCTGTTCCGTTGATCGGATCAACAGGAACCCCCCTCGTCGTCGTAACCGACAGAGTGCTGGTTACATTTGTTAGCAATCAACCCTGCAGAGAACTCAGTGCTCAGTCCATTTTGATGAGTCTAGCAAGATTGTTAGAACCATAGAGGTGAACTAAGCATCCATGTAAGACTGATTTCTAATAATTAAATCTATATTTTTAGGAGTGATAAATTCATAGGAACAGGGTCAGGTCACTTAAAACAAAGGACCCAATTAGAAAACCCAAGTTTCAGTACATTTACTCCCTAACTATGAGTTTGACAAAATATCTTTTTCCAATTCACAGTTATGGATTCAGCTTATTAATATGGAAATTCTCTGTTATTTAAATCATTTTACTATGTGATGCCAGCATGGAAGGCAGACGTTAAACGATGATGATGATGATTAGGGCATCAAGAACTGAAACTCCTCTCCAGATGTTTGCTAACATAAATGAATGTCTTGAGAGTATTGCTTTAATTTTGGTATGGATGCATGTGTGTGTGTGTGTCCCTTTTTTAAAAAAAAAAAATGAAATGTTTTCTCTATTTACATCAGTGTTGCTAGTCATGAAGGGATTAGGAATTATCTGTCTCCATTTCAATCTCAAAAAAGAATAATCTTGGTTCCCAACTGTATGATTCTGGGTTCAGTCCCACTGCGTAGCAACTTGAGCAAGTGTAGCCTCAGACCGACCAAAAGCCTTGGGAGTGGATTTGGTTGATAGAAACTGAAAGAAGCCTGTTGTGTGTGTGTGTCTTTGTGTTTGTCCGCCACCGTCACTTGACAACTGTTGTTGGTGTGTTTACATCCCCCGTAACTTAGCAGTTCAGCAAAAGAAACTGATAGAATAAGTACCAGGCTTTAAAAAAAGTAATTCTGTCATTATGACTCTAGTATTTGGAACATAACAAAACAATGTGATCTCTATAATTAATATATTGCATATCAAATATTTTGATAGCTGAAGGATTATGCTTTTTGTGGGGCCTGCAATCACCTGTATTATTGATTCTGTTATTATCATTTTTAATTTGTTACACTAGATAATATCAGAGTCAATAATATCTTCGCAAATTATTTTTTCTCATGAATTATTTGCTCCATATCAAATATTTTATATATTTTTCCATTTGTTATTATTGCTATATTATATTTTTATTCTAACTCATTATGTTTTGAGTTCAAACCCTGTTGTGATCAAATTTGCCTTTCATTCCTCTATGGTCAATAAAATCACATACTAGTCAAGTACTTGGACCAATGGTTATTGATTAACCATCTCAGTCCTGAGAATTACTGGTTTAGTGCTTAAATCAGACACCATTGCTGTTATTATTAAATTAATCACTAGCTGACCACATGCCATCAATAATGACGGTTAATTGTAGTATTTTATATATAAACTAGCAGTACAACCCGACGTTGTCCGGGTGTGACTTATTACGCCATCTACGATAAGTCTTGCTAGATGAAAATCAACTAAAAAAGAAAGCCTTACAATGAAAAAACCCTTATGATGTAAATATGTTCATAATTCAAAAGACAAAATTAATAGGGAAAGTCTGAAGGCTGTTTTGTGTAACATTATTAAGTGTACGTAAATTTCATCCGTCTAATTGACTATACAAATGCTTGTGCAAAACAACTTTTTGCGTTGCCTTGATTATAGATAGCAAGGTAATTCCTTTTCGCAGGAGCTGCTAGGACGGCAATTTGTGATGAAGCAATTGCTGGCGATCTGTTGCTACACAGTTCTGCCAGAATTCTATCAGATTGGGCAGTAGATGATGATGCACCGTTTTGCATTATGTTCAAAGTAACTTCTGGAATGTGGTGAATTGCTGCAGTCTCTTGCTGTCTTTTTAAACCGGTTTCTTTCTTTCCCCAGCAAGCTCTCTTCTTTGGAGGCATAATCTATGTACATATTAAACAGAACAACAAAAGTTATAATAGATGGGAGGGTCGGTAGTTTTCACATTTCGGTGATTTTTCAGATTAACACCCGCACGATCATGTAACCCTAACCCTCATCATAACCCTGACCCCAAAACCGCAACCCTAACACCCTAGTGAAAATGGTGCGGGTGTTAATCTGAATAATAATAATAATGACCTCTGCAGATCAAACTCCCAACCCAACTAAGTCTTAAGTGTATATATATATATATATATATATATATATATATGAGCAACACACACACACTAAATAAAAAAATGTTAGTAAGTACAGAACTTCAGCATTATATATTAAGAGAGGCAACATACACACACACTAAATTTTTAAAATGACAGGTATTTGTATGTATGTGTGTATTAATGTGTATTCTGTGTCTATATATGGTAGTAATTAAATGCGTTTTAAGAAAGATATTAAAAAAATTCAGTTTACCCGTACGATTTTCACTACAGTGTTAGGGTTAGGTAGGTAATGATGCAGATGTTAATCTGAAGATTTACGAAAAGATTTTCAAAAAAAACTCAGTTTGTAGGGAATAAATGTTTGTTGATCGTATTTGAGAAACATGTCTCGCTGGTAAATGACAGTGTTAGAAATGGAAAGTAAACTTATAATTCCCGCCAATTAGAATGAGGTCATTGGTAACCATAGGTACATATATATGTGTGTATTTACGTATGATTGGCAGTGTGTCTGTTTATTTGACTCTCACTCCCCTTCGTTTCTTCGTCTTTTTTCTTGGATCGTTCGTAAAAGAAAGTAGCAATTGAAACGATGTGTAAGAGGAATAGAAATAGTTAATTTTAGAGGGGCAAAGTAATTTTGTATGTATCTGTCATTACAGTATCGAAATGTGATTGTTTCAGTTTTGATAGTTTTCTTTTTCTCCTTCCTTTCTTTTTGTATTTGTTATTTGATTTTTCGTAAAGGTTCATCAGAGGAAGTAGGAGTTGAAAGGATTTGTATTAGAAAGAGGAAATTAGATTTTATTAGGGAGAAAATGTTTACTCCTGTAGTTTTACGGATTTTATTCATTATTAGGAAATTTTTGGAGTGAAAAAATGACGCAGTGACCTAACTTATTGTATTTAGAATATTAATTGCGATTGTTTAATCGAAGAAATTTTGAATTGTGTAAATGTATGAATTTTAAACATACACACACACAGTAGATTTGCCTTTTATAGTATAGATAAGGTACAAAATAAGGTCCATGATAATAATCACACATACAAATATTCACATACTTCCCTTGTACACGCACACGTATACACTCAAGCAGTGTTGAAATGCTGATTTTCTTTTTTCATCCCTTTCTTCCTTGTTCATCTATCACCCCTTCCTTTCTCTCATTGCTATTACTTTCTCTGACTCCCTCTCAGTCAGGACTATTACTCTCACTACTTCTCCTTCACTGAATTACTATTTTCTCTCCTCCTCTGCATCTGGCACGATTCTGGATATATATAAACACTACGCTCATTATTATAATAGACGATTATTATCGTTATTAAGGCAGCAAGCTAGTAGAATCGTTAACATGTCTGGGAAAATACTTAGTGGCATTTCATCTGTCTTTGTGTTTCTGCCGAGGTCAACTTTGCCTTTCCTCCTTCAAGGGTCGATAAAATAAGGACCAGTTGTACACTGGGGTTGATGTAATCGACTTAGCCCCTCCCCCAAAATAGCTGGCCCTTGCCAAAATTTGAAACCATTATTATCATTGTGTTGTTCTGTAATGTAGCAATAATTACTGTTTGTAATTATTTCCATTTTGAATTAATTTTTAATTATTAATTACTTTTAATATGTTGTGTATTTTTGGCTTTTTTTTTTTTTTGTAAATTAAAGATTCTCGTTAAATACATTATAAACCTTTTGTTGTTGTTTATTAAACGCTTTTGCTTCCCTTAAGTTCCTTCATTGCTTCAAAGCTTATTCTAATTTGGTTCCAGTTTATGGCACCATTGCTGCTGCTGCTGCAAATTCATATAATTTCACTGTTAGCATGTCTTCTCTAAACGGTATTACCATAGACTGTACTTAACTTCCTTTACTAGATTCTCTTGTTACTTCTAACTTCTACATGCTTTTTAGCTATTTTACTTCCACTTTAAATTCTTTCTCTCCATGTTTTTTGACTGCATTCTCCTGATTGTACCTGGTCACGTGAGTCATTTGAATGTTCTTTAGTTGGTACTCGTTATTTAATTATCAAGCTAAAGTGGTGGTGAGCTGGCAGAATCGTTAGCATGCCAGGCGAAATGCTTAGCGATATTTCATCCATCTTTACATTCTGAGTTCAAATTCCACCAAGGTCGACTTTACCTTTCATTGCTTCAGGGTCAATAAAATAAGTACCAGTTAAGTATTTGGGGGTCGATGTAATCAACTTATCGCCTCCTTGAAATTGCTGGCCTTGTGCCCAAAATTTATAACCACAATTTTATTCTCTCACACTCCCCCCCCTCTCTCTCTCTCTCTCTCACTCCATATTTTTCCATGAGTATATATTTAACTCTTAAATATTTAAGTTCTGCCATGGACACATGGTGATCAAGTTTGTTTCCCAACCATGTGGTTTCAGGTTCAGTCCTGCTGCGTGGCACCTTGGTTAACGCACACGGTTGGAATCAGCACATTTTCATTGGGTACTGGTTTCACCATCATCATCATCATCATCATCAGTCTGATCTGGCAAGATTTCTACAGCTGGATGGCCTTCCTAATGCCAACCACTCTGAGAGTGTAGTGGCTGCTTTTTATGTGCCATCAACATGGGGGCCAGTCACGTGGCACTGGCAGTGATCAAGCTCGAATGGTGAATTTTATGTGCCACCAGCACTGGCATCGAATGGTGCTTACATAAATAAAGGTGCAGGCTGTGTGGTAAGAAGCTTGCTTCCCAACCACATGGTTCTGGTTTCAGTCCCACTGCATGGCACCTTGGGGAAGTGTCTTCTACTATAACCTCGGACCTACCAAAGCCTTGTGAGTGGATTTGGTAGACGGAAACTGAAAGAAGCCCATCGTATATATTTATGTTTGTATCTGTGTTTGTCCCCCTACTATTGTTTGACAATTGATATTAGTATGTCTATGTCCTCATAACTTAGCAGTTTGGCAAAAGAAACCAATAGAGTAAGTACCAAGCTTCTTCGACTGAAAGGCAGTGCTCCAGCATGGCCACAGTCAAACAACTGAAGCAAATAAAAAATAAATAAATACTTTGACTAAAACGTCTTCAAGGAGGTGCCCCAGCATGGCCACAGTCTAATGACTGAAACAAGTAGACAATAAATGATATTTCATTGATTTTCTTTTTTCCTGTTAGGGGTGGGGGAGTTGGTTTCACTGACAAATACTTTGAATCATGGGAAGTCTTGTCCCCCCCCCCCCCCCCCCCCCCCAATATTGATCGTTTTTCTCTAAAATGGAGGTGGTTTCTGTTTTTCACTCTCAGAATAATTCCTAAGTGTCAAATAAGCAGCTGAACTCTAGACCTTTTGCTGTATATTCGGCACTACCACTTTAGTGGGGTGTAGAGGAAGAATTTGACCTAAATGTCTTAGAATCAGGTTACTTTCAGTTGAGTCCAACTGTAAAATGATATTTTCTGTGTTTTTTGGGGTTATTTATTCATTTAACAATTTCACACACATATGTATAATGCATGTATGTATACATGCATGCATGTATGTATAATGCATGTATGTATAATGCATGTATGTATAATGCATGTATGTATACATGCATGTATGTATTCAAGTAAGCATGCATTCACACATGCACGTAGTTGTACAGATATATTATGTATAAAAATGCATCATCCTTGTCATTTAACATTTCTGTTTTCCATACTGGCATGGGTTGGATGGGGCTTAACAAGGGCTGGCAAAGCCGGGATCCACACCACGTTTCATAATCCGTTGGTTTCTACAGCTGGCTGTCCTTTTTAATGCCAACCACTTTACGAAGTGTGCTGGGTGCTTTTTATGTGGCCCCCAACTCCAGAAAGTATAGATAGATTGAGTGAATAGGAAGATAGACATGCACTAGTGTGGCTGTCTGGTTAAGAATGGTTAAGAAGATTGCTTCTGAACAATGTGACCCTAAGTTCAGTCCAATTGTGCAGCACCTTGGGCAAGTACCTTCTTTGTAGCTCTGGGATGACTAAACTCTTGTGAGTGGATTTGATATATGGAAACTAAAAGAAGCCTGTCGTATATATGTGTAAGTATCTATCTATATGTATAAGTATCTATCTGTCATGCGAGCTATGTTGTTTGTTTTCAGTTGTCTTTGAAAAATATGTCTGACCTTGCGGAAATATTATCTTTCTTGAAAAAAGGTGAAGGTTGGTGACCCGATGAGCATCCAGCTGTAGAAACTCTGCCTCATCAAATTCCATCTGATTCATGCAAGCGTGGCAAAAATGGATGTTAAAATGATAATGACAACAAAGATGTTGACATTGAGCTTTTATTATTAAGCAGGGGTTTGAGGTGGGGAACTAGCAGAATTGTTAGTGTACTGAATAAATACTGTTAAGCATTTTGACAAAATGTTTTGTGGCATTTCGTGTCTTTACATTCTGAGTTTAAATTCTGCTGAGGTCGGGTTTTTTTTTTTTGATTCTTTAGGGGTTAATAAAATAAAGTACCAGTTGAGCATCAAGAGTGATGTAAATGACTTACCCCTCCCCTCGAAATTGTGCCTGTTGTAGAAAGGTTTATTCAGCTGATGTTTGGAATATGCATTAGCTTGAAATTTTGATGGATGGTTTTAATTTAGATCACTTTACAAGAAGTTTGTTGTTGAAGTAGGGCTGGTATCATAACAGTTAAATAACCAAATTGCTGGTTATTTAATCCAACCCTTAACAAGTGGGTCACTTCTCTATTTTAAAGTATATTTTGAGATGGGGGGAAAAGGTTCAGAAAACGAAACAAATGCGAGATTTAAATAAACAATGTGCTTAATATGAACAAATTGCTTGCGAGACTTCTAAGCTGTCCATATTTCAGATATATAACTACACATGGTGGCTGTTGTGATTAAGATGCTTGCTTCCCAGCCATGTGGCTTTGGATTCAGTCATGCTGTGCAACACCTTGGACAGATGTCTTTTACTGCAGACACAGCCACTGGACTGACCAAAGCCTCAGGAGTGGATTTGGTTAACTGAAACTGTGGAAGCTTGTCATGTGTGTGTGTGTGTCATCATCGTCGTCATCATTTAGTGTCTGCTCCAGCATGGTCCTTATGGCTGGTTTGTGTTTGTATTTTTATGGAAATATTTTGGTGTCTAGTTTTCTCTGAAATTTGTCTTATCATTATTGAAGTTCTGAGTTCAAATTCCACCAAAGCCGACTTTGCCTTTCATCCTTTCGGGGTCAACCTCGATCTAATTGACTGCCCCCCCACCTCCTCAAAAATTCCGGGCCTTATTCCTATAGTAGAAAAGATTATTATTGAAGTGGTGAGCTGACAGAATAATTATTACCCCAGGCAAAATTCTTTGTGGCTTTTCGCCCATCTTTACGTTCTGAGTTCAGATTCCGTCAAAGTCGACTTTGCCTTTCATCCTTTTGGGTTGATGAAATCAGTACCAGTTATGCACTTAGAGTCGATGTAATCGACTATCCCCCCTCCCAACTTTTCAGGCCTTGTGCCTACAGTAGAAACAATTATTATTATTAAGGTGACAAGCTGGCAGAATCATTAGCATGCTGGACAAAATGCTAAGCAGTGTTTCGTCTGTCTTCAAATTCTGGCAAGGTTAACTTTTCTTTCATCCTTTCAGGGTTAATAAATTAAGTACCAGTTGCATACTGGGGTCGATGTAATTGACTAGTCCCATCCCCCCAAATTTCAGGCCTTGTGCCTTTAGTAGGAAGGATTATTATTATTGTCGTTGTTGTGATTATTAAATTGGTTATTTATTCAGGTGGTCTACTCTTCCGATGACAAAGGCTCTACGACTTACTGCAAACAGATTCCTCTCTCTGCTTATGAAAAAGAATCTTTACACCATTCCACAGAGGCCCTCAGGGATCTCCTAAAGAAGATTATTGCTGATGAAAAGATGAACTTTAAGGAGAAACGGAAAAGACTATCTGAAGTAAGGGACACTATTTCTTTTGGGAACTTGGTTTCTGGTTAGCCCCTTGTGTTACATTATTTCTGTTGAAATACTTGGCCTTTGTTGCAATTAATTTTGAAACTTATGAAGAATTCATCTTTTGTTTCAGGTTTTAGATTCTGACCTTGCTGGGTTATCACTTTAAAGGGTTTAGTCAAGCAAATCGACCCCAGTACTTATTTTAAAGTCTGTTCTACTAATCTCTTTTGCCAAGGGGATGTAAACAAACTAACACTGGTTTTCTAGTGGTAGTGGTGGGACACACACACATATATGTATGACTGACTTTCAAACAGTTTCTGTCTTCCAAATTCAAAGCATTGGTCGATCCCTGGCTATAATAAAAGACACTTGTCTAAGGCACTGCTGTGCATTGGGACTGAACCTGGAACCACATGATTGTCAATTGAACCTTTTAACCACACATTATTCAGCTGGTGTTTGGAACATGAATTAACATGGAATTTTGCTGCAAGCTTTTAATTTAGATCACTTCAAAGCAGGAAGTGCACATCATAGAACCAGGCCAGTCTTGTGGGCTTCTGGGTTCTGCACTCATAAAAAATGTATGAACAGATAAGAAGAACGAGGTGAGAGAGGAGAGGTTTATGCTATTCTTTTACAGCCGTTTCATAACTTCATTAGTTATATAATAGACATTGCATCAGCATTCTCATATCATTGTTATTTAACGTCCGTTGTCCATGCTGGCATGGGTTGGACAGTTTGACTGGGTTGGCACGGTGGAAGGCTGCGCCAGGCTCCAGTCTGATTTGGCATGGTTTGCTATGGCTGGATGCCCTTCCTAATGCCAACCACTCTGTAATGGGTGCTTCTACGTGCCACTGGCACGGGTGCCATTTGTGCGACACTGGTATCTGCCACGACTGTGATTTTGCTCGGCTTGATGGGTCTTCTTCTCAAGCATGACATAATGCCAAAGGTCTTGGTCATTGCCTCTGTGAGGCCCAACATCTGAAAGGAACTCGGCCACTTTGCTTCTGTGAGGCCCAGCGCTCAGAAGGAACTCAGCCACCTCGCCTCCACAGATGTAATATGAATATCTGCGTGGCTGTGTCTGTGTGTGTTCACCCATAAATACAGAGTGCTGAAAAATAAATTAACAGACTAATCTTTTGAATGATTCATGGTAGACCAAAACACCAACACACACACACACACACACACACACACACACATATATAATGGTTTTAGATGTAGATTATTGCATTGTACCTTCAATTTAGATTATAGCTTTCCGCAGCTGATTGTTGCTGACATTTTGTCATTAAATGGTTGTAATTAGTGGGGCTGGCCAACACTGTAAGTGTTTCCTAATAAATGCTGATAGCATTTGCAAAACGATCCAATTAAAGAAATGTCATTGCCAAATGACCAACATTTTGTTTAATATTCATTCCAAAGGTTGCATTGGTTACTTAACCGTATGAAAGTATCTGGTAACATTTTGTATGTCAGATTGATTTGTCTAATTCAGGCAAAGGCTTTATGGTCGGACAACTTCATATTATCATCATCATCATCATCATTTAACAGGCGTTGTCCATGCTGGCATGGGTTGGACGGTTTGACCGGGGCTAGTAATTTGGAAGGCTGCACCAGACTCCAGTGTGACTTGGCATGGTTTTCCACAGCTGGATGCCCTTCCTAACATACCAACCACTCTGAGAGTGTAATGGGTGCTTTTACGTACCCCGGCATGGGTGCCATTTGCGTGACGTATGGGTTAAACGAATATAAAAAGTTAATGTGTTTTCTGTACTAGCTTTCTAATTATGGTTTCTGATAAAGGCATGAAGCTGGTATTTTCAATGTCATCAAACCTCGTATTTGGTTGGATGTTTATTCTATTGACCCTGGAAGGATGACAAGCAAAGCTGGCTTTGGTCAGTTTTGAACTCAGAACATAAAGAGTCAGAAGAAATACTACAAAGCATTTTTCTTTCTTTCTTTTTAATACTTTAAGGGGTCTACCAGTCCACTGCCCTCAATCATCATCATCGTCATCGTTTAACGTCCACTTTCCATGCTGGCATGGGTTGGAATATTTGACTGAGGACTGGCGAGCCAGAAGGCTGCACCAGGCTCCAATCTGATCTGGCAGGTTTTTAAAGCTGGTTGCCCTTCCTAACACCGACCACTCCGAGAGGGTAGTGGGTGCTTTATACGTGCCACCAGCACTGGGGCCATTCAGGCAGCACTAGCATCGACCATGTTCGAATGGTACTTTTTATGTGCCACCAGCATGGGAGCCAGTCTGGTGGCACTGGCATCAACCACGCTCGAATGGTGCTTTTAACATGCCACCAGCATGGGAGCCAGTCAGGCTGCACTGGCCTTGACCATGCTCATATGGTGCTCTTTTAGTTACCCCAGAGAGATGAAAAGCAAAGTTGACCTCAGCAGGATTTGAACTCAGAACATTAAGAGCCACAACAAATACTGCAAAGTATTTTTTGCAACCCTCTACAATTTCACCAGTTTGTCGCCTTTGGTAGTTTTTTGATAACCTTTATTACTGTGAGCCCAAAGCCTAAAATTTTGAAGGAGGGAACTTGTTGATTACCCCAACCTCACTACTCAGCAGATGTTTATTTTATCAGCCCCCTAAAGGATGAAAGACAAAATCAACCTTAGTAGGATTTGAACTCCGAGCACAAAGATAGATGAAATGTCACTGTTTTGTCCGGCATGCTAATGGATTGGCCAGCTCACCACTTCAATTATTTCTACTCTAGGCACGAGGCCTTGAAAATTTTGGGGGAAGAGGGCTAATTGATTATATCAACCCCAGAGCATAACTGGTACTTATTTCATCAACCCTGAAAGGATGAAAGGCAAAGTTGACCTCGGTGGAATTTGAATTCAGAACATAGTGGCAGACAAAATACCACTAAGCATTTCGCTTGGCATGCTAACAGTTCTGCCAGCTCACCTGCCTTGATAGTTTCTTAATAATGAGAAACATTTCATTATTTTTAAAATAAATTGTAAGAAAGGCATATTTAGCAAAAATATGATAACAAAAGGCTTAAAGTGATCTAAACTAAAACTTCCATCAAAATTTCATATTAGATTCTGTTCCAAGCATCAAGTCAATGAAGATAAAGTTATTTAATTACTGTTGTGGAAGGATTCCAACCAACCCCTAAGTGACTAAAAGTGGACTGTCTTATTATTATAAAAGAAAGAACTGTGAGCAATCGGCAGTTAAGGTTGGGAAGCAGTTCACTGTGAGCTGTTGAATGAGAGTGTGGAGTCTTGTGGAACAGTGATTGTATTGCGTCATGTAAATACTTTCTTCTTCCTGCTTTGTTAAATTGTATATCCAACACCAGGAATAACATTTTTCGAATAACATTTTCTTCTTTTGTTAGTTTCAGAAATTGTATCCTAAGATTTATGAAAATGAACTTGGCTTCAGGAATCCAATACCTGCTGCACCACCACTCAAGATCCAACGCAACATTCACTTACCAAGACCTTTAAGACGCCTGCGGACACTTCGGTCTTAAATCCTTCATCTTTGATTATTTTTTTCTTTACATCCATGTTCCATTCTTGTATAAGCAAAGTTGTTGTGGAAATTTGAAGACTAGCATTGGAATTTGTATAGTTGGAACAAAAGAATTTACGTTTTGAGCATCTTTTTAACACAAAGCACATATCAATAGAGTGACTCAGTAGCTCAGGCAAACCAACAAAATGATATTTATACTTTGGCTGGCTGAGGCAAGTGAAGTAATGGTACATTGACTGACTGGAGTGTTTAGAGTGAGGGTACCTTGGTTCACTGGAGCATATATAGTAAGGGTACATTGGTTTACTGAGGTACGTAGAGTAATGTACCTTGGTTGACCAGGGTATGCAGACTTATGGTACCTTGGTTAACTTGGGTAGGCAGGGTAACAGTACCTCAGCTGACCCTGGCAAGTGAAATAATAGATCCTCGGCTGATTGAGGAATGTAAAGATCTTGCCTGATGTCAGAAGACAGTGGCTGTTGCAGTTCAACTTTGTGGTTTCTGTTGAAACTAAACCCTTCTTTATTATGCCTTAGCTGCAGCCATCACTGTTTCAGTCTTACTTTTAACACAATAATCTCATAACATAGACGGCTTACTGCTCACACAATCACTGTCACAACAAGCATTTCTCAGTATATCATTTATATTTATAATAAAAACAACAAAAGAAAATATATTACTGTTCTTTATTTAATCTTTGTGTGTGTGTGTTTTTTTTTTTTGGTGGGGAGGTGTCATTGTAAAGTCATTAACTGCTTGCTTCTGTGGTGCATATTCATTGCCATCCTTGTGTATGGATACTACTGAGGTTTTGTTTCTTACAGCTGGATGCCTTTCTTGCTGCTAACCCTTGTCTCCTTCTAAAGTAAGAGATCTCTTATTCCATACATCTACAGAGACACAAAGCTGGCCGGCAATTTGTTGACAAGAGATGTGACAACACCACTCATTGCTTGTGACATGCATAAAGCACAAATGTAAAGACACATGTGCACACACACACACTCGTTCTCTCTCCACACATGTATATGTGTGTGTGTGTGTGTGTGTATATATATATATATACATACATACATACACAAACATACATTTGTATTGCTTGACTTGCAAGCATCTTTTCTCCCAATTTACAACAGGTCTTTATGAAGAATTGCAAAAAGAGTCTCTATTGAATTGGTAAATTCCTCCTTCACATCAGGTGTAAAAGAACGAGTATATTTGTTGGCTCTCTCTCTCTCTCTCTCTCTCTCTCTCTCTCTCTCACTCCTTCTCTCTCTCTTTCTCTTTCTCTCTCTCTCTCTCTCTTTCTCTCTCTCTCTCTCTCTCTCTCTTTCTCTCTCTCTTTCTCTCTCTCACTCTCTCTCTCTCTCTCTCTCTCTCTCTCTCTCTCCCTCTCTCTCTCTTTCTTACCCGTCCCAAATTCTCTCCTCCACCTGTGTCATCACACACATTGTTGTTACCAAATGCAGAAACTTTTGTAATCACTCGATCCCAACAAGGTAATAATCCCAGACACCATTCATAAAACGGTGTGCTCTTGAACTAGTTCCTGTTTTACCAAATTCTTTCAACTGTTTTCTCTCTGAAGAGAAATATTACTATCTGTAGAGGCATGTGCATGTGTCCTGATCTCAAGAAATACCTTCTACCTCATCTTTTTTGGGACACCATGCAAAGTCCTCACGAGCCCTACAAATCCCTACACCTTAAGATATTTATTGGTGACTCCTCATACAGAACATTTAAAAGTGCACCCTAAAGACTAGCATTTCCAGGCCCAGAAATACTTTTGCTCCAATCAGTTATTGATGCGTTTGCCACAGCATTCTTCCAGAATTCAGTTGTGGGTGTGTGGTAAGTAGTTTGCTTTCTAGACACAGGGTTCCAGGTTCAATCCCACTGTGGCACCTTGGGTAAGTGTTTTCTACTATATTATAACCTTGTGAGTGGATTTGGTTGATGGAAACTGAAAGAAGCCTGTCGTGTGTGCATGGTTGTCCTTCACTGCCTCTTGACAACCAGTGTTTGTGTCCGTCCATGTAATCTGGCAGTTCAGCAAAAGAGACTGATAGAGTAAGTACAAGGCTAAAAAAAAAAACAAGTACCGATGTTGATTCATTCAACTAAAAGTTCTTCAAGATGGTGCCCCAGCATGGCCGCAGTCAAATGACTGAAACAAGGAAAAGATAGAAGATATTTAATCTGCTTCTTGTCAGTTTTCATCCACACAATTCCCCTCAAGGCATTTGTCATTGCAAGCTCAGAGAAAAGATATTTCTGCTAGGTGCCATCCAGCTGGTTTGAACCCGGAACTTCTGAATAAAAATTAAAGATATATTTAAAGTGATTAATTAGTTGAAATGGTGGGACACTGAAAACCTAGTCTTTTTACTGATAAATCAAACACCTACTGCCTACCTTTAACTAGTCACTAGATAACGCAGGTTTTACTAGTAAAATGCGCCTTAGCTTGTGATGAAGGCAAGGAGCTGGCAGAGCCATTAGCCCTCCAGGCAAAATGATAAGCAGCATTTTGTTCAACTTTGCCTTTCATCCTTTTGGGGGGTCGATAAAATAAGTACCAGTAGATCGGGGGTCAATATTTTTGACTTTCCCCTTCCCCCGAAATTGCTGGCCTTGTGCCAGAATTTGAAACCAATAAAGGCCTCATCAGTGGCTGGCTGTTATGAAAGGTTTGTAAGTTGTGTGAGGCTGTTTATAAAAGGCAGGATGAAGGCACTTGGTTTAGTGGTTAGGGTGTTCAGCTTTCAATCGTGAGGTCATGAGTTCTATTCCTGGCATCACGTTGTGTCCTTGAGCAAGGCACTTTATTTCACATTGTTCCAGTCCACTGAACTGGCAAAAATGAGTTGTACCTGTAATTCAAAGGGCTGGCCTTGTCATGCTGAATCTCTCTAAGAACTACATTAAGGGTACGCATGTCTGTGGAGTACTCAGCCACTTACACGTTAACCTCATAAGTAGGCTGTTCCATTGATCATATCAGTTGAAACCCTCGTCGTAATCGACAGAGTGACAGTCTATATAAGGTAGAAATAGTCAAATAAACTGGAAATATTAAATGCAATCTAATGAATGATTTACAGAGTGAAAATGGTTATTAGAATGCTCACATTCGGACAAGTCAACGAATCTATGCAAGGGAGTGATTGTGGTGACTGAATATTTCACAATGGTACTGAGAACTTAGAGCCAGCACTAAAAGTTACGACATTTCGTATACCAACGTAATTGAGGATACGAAGATAGGTAATGTATGTATATGCGTGTTTCAGAAGTTATTTATTGCTCCTTCAGCACCACACCATTAACCATCCACAAACCACATTGTAATAGGTACATTTATGACCTATTTTTCTATCTTTGATCGCATTGTTTACATAGATGTATTCGTATACGAAACATTGTAACTTTCAGTGCTGGCTCTAATTTGTACAGAAAATCTTCAGAGAATAACTTTAAAAAAAAAATGATTAAATCGCACTGCTAACACAGGTAGGACTTAGCATTGACTTAGACGCCTTTAATATACTTGGTACTATATGATGGTTGCATAAGGAAATACCGTGTCCTTACCTGTAATTAATAAGCTATTTTTATGAAAATGATAAGCTTATTGTCTAAAGATGAGAGAACAGTTATAGAAACGTTTCTGATTCAATAGCCCATCATCAGTGCGACAATTGTCCGACCTCATTTTCAGTAGCTAAAAGGATTTAGACTTGTAAAAAAAGGAGTAGGACACATTTATAGCCAAGTAATTTGCATAATCTAAACAAAAACGAGCTAAGGGAGACAATTTACAGTTGCTAGTAGCATGTATTTGAAGGTGTATCAAGAATATTGATTAAATTAAATATAAAACACGTTTTGCTAATAAAGTAACCAGTTTAATTCATTAAAAAAAAATGTGTACACATCTTTACGAATATTTAAGTACTTAATTGGTCTTTGAACCATTGAAACCAGTTTTAGGAATGCATTACAAATTTGTGTGTGTGAGTTAGCATTTCGTTGCCTTGACATCGCGTGATAGTTGTGGGTGTCTTTTGTTTCAAATGTTCCGTGAAAACGTGTATGGTAAGGGGGAAATATTATAACCTTGCTTGGAAACAGGTGAGGGTTGGTGACAGGAAGGGCATCCACTCAAAGAAAACCCGCCTCGACAAATTCCATGAACAGGGAAAAGTGGATGTTAAAACGACATCAATGATGATGTGAAAGCATATATACATGTAATGCATCTATGTATATATGTATGCATGCTTTCATATATATATATATATATATATATATATATATATATATATATGCATACTAATATCGAACAGTGAGAATGGGTGCTCAACACTGCATTGGTGGATAAATATTCTTTTGTCTGTGAGTCAACAAAGGTACCAATAGTTTCATGTAAAGATATTCCTTACAATTGTTCGAGCGTACTGCATGAGAGCGTTGGTACTCGTCTCCATTTTGGATGAGAAAATTTAGTATGAAACAATTGGTAGCCTTGTTAGCCCGCAAATAAAGTGTGTGTGTGTGTATATATATATGTATATATATATGTATGTATGTATTATACACACACACACCTTAGTATTCTTCATAGAAGAAGGGTGCTAGTTTCTAACAAAGAAACAAAAAGTTCCATCACGAGTATTTTAATAACAAGAACGATAATTGTTACTTATCAATCTTTAAAAAGTATTGCGTATTTTTACTGTTCCCTTTCCTTTTCTTGAAAAGCCTAACTCCTCTAGATTATTAAAGAGAGTTTTACCATCAATAACCGAGTGCAACAATAATTATTGGTATAACCGTATATTTACAATGAAGTTAGCAGCGTTGCAGGTTGTGAAGCAGCTGTTCACTGCACACAGATTTGATTTAAAATATAATGTAATCGTAATTATCTGATATAATTTTTTTTCCTGTCTGCAAAATCTAAAAATACTAAAACATATTGGTAATTATGTAACAGAAAAACTAATTGTTCTTATACGCTTTAGTTTTAATTATTTTGTATTTTCAAAGACTTCGTTGTCGTAACTGTGTTAGTTCTGATAATACAGGGATGTCTTAGGAAACGTTTTGTCATGCACACTGCTTTCTGCTCATTTAAAATGTCGTTGTATGTTGATTTTAAAATATTTTAAACCAGTCTATTTGATAGACATTTCCTTTCAAGATTTTCCAAAAGTAGTGATTGCTCCAGTATATTCTTCTTACACGGCTAGAGTTTGGGCCAACGGATAGTATCAGCTATGGAAAAGATACATGGAAATATAGTTTCCTTGTTCCGGTCGGAAGATCGGCTATCACCACCACCACCACCACAAACTCCTCTGTCGTCACGACCACGTGCTGGTAGTGGTGTTGATGGTTAATACATATTAAAGAATGAAGGTGTGCGATGGATAAATGTAGATTCTCTTGTTGCTGTAACCATAAACATCTGGAAAAAAAAAGAAAAAATGTTATGCAACAACCAAAAATATTAAATATAAAATAAATATTAGCGTCAGAAGCAGTATTAATGCAAAAGGCAAACATATCCAGCTTAACGAGGATGTATTGCTAGAACGCCGAATACTGAGGTCTACATCTTGAGAGGTCCTCTCATATAGATACATGGTACGTAAAAGCACAGACATATATAAATGATAAACGTCTGGCATGGGTTAGATCACATAATTTCAATGTACAGTATTTCTTCAGTGACAGGATCCCGGTTGCCTCACACCAGCCAAAGCTTGCTGCCAACAATGTATAGAATTACAGTGTCTTTTCAGTAACTTGGATATAGCGATTGTCTTTTGGAATTAATACAACTTCCCTCACTAACATTTATGTTTTTTAATAAGCCTTCTCGCTATTTGCGACGTCAGTAACTGAAAAAGATTGTAATTCAATATACTATTGAGACCGAGACTTGGCAGGCATGCAGATGCCTGCCACTGAAGAAGCGTAGTTCACTGAAATCACGTGATCTGGCAGTTTCGGGGCCCGTGCCAGATGATTCTCGATTGCTATGATATATTTTTGTGTTTTTATGCATTATACATCTGTATAAGAGGAACCCCCTCTAGGTGAATACTGCAGTATTTGGCGTTCTTATTTTTCTTGTCGTTTTACGTACAAGATGGCGACCCCTCTTTCTCGTAAAATTGTAGGTTGTCACATACTGACATCACTACACCAGTAATGTCGGGCAAGTAGGTTGCCATATCAATAACATACCGTAACTCCAAGTAGTATCTCTCTCCCCCTATGCAATTTCTACTGTAAAGGCCAACGCATTTTGTCTTTATGTTCAATAATAAAATCTGTTAAATGTTCGCCTATGTTGTTCAGTTACTTCTTCATGCAGCCAAAGAAGCATATTTTTATTCATCAACCCAATCAGTCAGCACTACAAATCAGACCGGCAACCTTCAGGCGGCGACAAGCCCATTAAAGTTGCTAGAAATAGTACGGCTTATAATTTTTGATCATCACTTATAGACACCAGCACATCATAAGCTGTATTCCCCAAATTGGCTCGTCTTTAAACCCAGAAAATTCTTCAGACTTGCTTTGCTACAAACTACCTTCTATGGAACTCCAGTAAAAATCAACATTGGTGTATCGCTCACACGTCTTACTTTCAAAAACAAAACGGAACCCATTGTTACTGCAACAACGAACATAGGCATTGTATAAACAAGCAGCCAAGAGTTATTTTTATTCAATTATTCCATTTATATTTACTTTTGAAAGTGAATGCGAGAAAGCTGGATCTCCACCTCCACCTTTATCGTTCTTCCTGTATTGATTCTGAACTCTCTTGGAAAATGCAAGTCACGTGAGCCGTTCAGTCTTGTGCAAATGTAATTTAATGCTAAAAGCATGAAAACGAATTAAATAAGCATAAAAGAGGCGACGCCATTCACACACCACACGCACCCATACGTGTGTGAGCCTCTGTTGGTGGTTTTGGAAAATGACGTATCACTAACACTTAATTCGGTTGTAGCTATGTCTGTTGATACACTTAGCAATTTAGTTCTGTGGTGAAATGTAGAAAACCTGAATTCTTATAAGGTTTCACCGAATTTTGGTGCCTCATGAAATTTTGGATCGTGAGTATACTTACTCCAAAAAATGAAGAAAAAAAAAATTCAGAGCGAATTTTCATTTACTTCCGGTTTATGAAGTTCGTGGTCGTGGTTGTTAGAAAGTCGGTCACTTTGAAGGACCACAACGTATCTCAGTAATATACATACATACATACATACATACTTAGAACACACACACACACACACACATATAAGGAAAATAAGACAAAGTAGAAAATGCTAAAATAATTTTATCATGAAGAAAATTTTAGTACCGGTTTCAGTCTTTGCGACTTTTTCAACTTGGAGTAAAGCATGAAAAACAATTAAATTGTGGGAAAAATGAAATGAAATGTTTTCTAGAAATATTTCCATAGTTTCCAAATAAAAGGGACATTTTCCTTTTTTTTTTTTTTCTGCTTCCTTCCCTCTCTTATTCACTCTTGTGAAGGTTTGGTAGGAGGTAGAAGCAGTCCTAAAAGAATATTTGATATGAGTTCTTGGTTTTGATTATTGAAGCTGTAGTAGTAGCCGAGGAAGGAGGTGGCGGCGGCGGAGGAGGAGGAGGAGAAGAAGAAGAAGAAGAAGAAGAAGAAGAAGAGAAAGAGAAAGAATAAAAATATGGGAGTGATATAAATATATATATATATATATATATATGTATGTATGTATGCATGCACATGCACACACACATGTGTGTGAGTGTATATACATACTCACATACATACATACACGCATACGTATAAATACACACGCGCATACACATATATATAAGGAAAATAAGACAAGTGATATATATATATATATATATATATATATATATATATGCGTGTATACACACACACACACACACACACACACAAACTAGCAGAGATACCTGGCGTTGCTAGGGATTAAAATGGCATAGTTTTTTATTGTTTTACTTGCTTCGGTTACGTGACTGCGGCCATGCTGGAGTACCGCCTTTAGTCGAAGAAATCGATCCCAGGATTATTCTTTGTAAGCCTAGTGCGTATTCTATCGGCGTGTTTTACATATGTATATGTATTATACATACACACACACACACACACACACACACACATATATATATATATACATATATATACATGTACATATGTATATATACACATATATATACATGTATATATATACATGTATATATATATATATATATATATATATATATGTACATGTATATATATATATATGTATATATATATATATGTATATATATATAAATATACATGTATATATATATATATATATATATATATATATATATATATATATATATATATATATATATATATATATATATATATATATATACACACATGTATGAAGACACGAAAAATCTCGGGAATTCACAAAAATGTTTCGTAAAGAAATCAAGGACCAGTACTCTTAGATGTTACCTTTTGAGTGATTTGGGAGAGAAAAAACCGTGCTGGATGGTGAATTACACTCTTCTCTTCTACTACTGGAGTGCTACTGTATGAAACTTAGGCAGCTGGTACTGTATCATGAGTATGGTATATATTCAGTAATTACTGTGTCGAATTCTAGGACTTATAGCGCCGGTTTCTATGGCATATAAGTGTCCGAGAATACAAAATACCCCTGGATGGGACGCCATTCTGTCGCAGGGTCACTCATTTATGACTAAGTAGACTGGACTAGCGTGAAATGAAGCGTTTTGCTCAAGAACACAACGCGCCACCCGGTTCGGGAATCGAAATTGTGATCTTGCTTGCAACACCCAAACTACTTGGCCATGGACCTTCACTTATACATACATACATACATACATACATACATACATACATACATACATACATATATACATACATATGTACGAAGGGGTACTGAAAAGTTCCTGGTTTTAAGGGAATCGCAAAAGGCCTGGCTGGAGGTCCAACCTTCCGAGTGCTTTAACAGGGGTTAGAAAAACTGAAGGACCACTGCAATATGTATGTTAATTTGGGAGGAGATAATAAACAATTTGATTTAGAATGGAATATTCTAACTAGGTCCTTTCCATATGATAAAGGTAAATCCTTTTGTCTGCTCTGTTACGAAGAACAGTATCTCATTCTGTTTTCGGAGAATTCTCTTGTAAACGCGTTTAAAGAACGCGTTTATCGTTGCAAACATTAGCAAAAACATCCTTTTAGTTCCTATAAGTAATTTCTATCAATCTATAAAATTCGACTTTTATCTGTCTTCTTACATTTCATTTCCACTACATATATCTATTTAGACGCATTTAAGCTTTATTTCCACTCATCTATCGAACTGTATTTCTCCACTCTTAACTTTCTGTAAATTTCATTCTTTCTCCTCTTTCTCTTTCTCTAAGTTGCTTTTGACGTTAAATCTATTAACGTTTTTTTTAAAAATAACTTACCAGCGTTTCCTTCATCATATACACGGTAATCACATTTGGTTAAATTGGCTTATTGACGTCTTTTGTTTCTCTTTTTTTTTTCTTGATGAGATGATTACATTGTTTTACATCATTTTATTCCTTCTGGAATAATACCAATGTTTTCTTCGAAACATATGTTGGAAGTATAAAGATTTGAATAACACCTGCGTTTAACTCCATTTCTTAATTTATGTAAGTATGTGTGCGTGTGTGTGTGTGTGTGTGTGTGTGTGTGTGTGTGTGTGTGTGTGTGTGTGTGTGTGACTGACAGCGCAGGGTAGTACCTACATTGAAATGTATATATACATAGGCACCTTTTGATAAATATAAATATTAATTCTATAGCTATCTAATGCTATTTAACTCCTGTAACCACTTATATTTTTGTTGTTATTATCAATTATTTATATTTACCGATAATAATAACGATAATAATATCTATATGAATATTCACATTTGAATATTTACTCATATATATATATATACAAACGCACATACATAAACACACACACATATATATACAGTATAATGGATTACTTAAACAAAGATTGAAAAACAGCCAGCAAATTGATCAACTTTGTATGTATTTATCAAAACAAGAGACATAGATTTTGAATCGATTATTGTTTTTTTCAGTTTAATTTACGCTAGTCTTTCCATTTAAACGATAATTATTGTTGCATAAATATATTTGTATTATATAAATATGTCTCATAATATATTTTAGTTGCATTATTATATTTGTATAAATATATTTGTCTTATTATGTGATATTATCATTGTATCAATATATTTCTAGTATTACATTCTGTTTGTATTATATTATACTAGCAGAGGCACCCGGCGTTGCTCGGGAATGAAATTGTTGCTTATATACTTGAAGAAAAAAAGGCAAAATATGCTGTATAGAAATTTGAGGACATTTTGTAGATGGACTTTCAGATGAATGATGACTGGGCGCCTCTCATGAATGGGGAAAATTGAAGATGTGCCAAAAAGCCTCATTGGTACTTGGAAACTTTTACGAAAATTAAAATGGGGATCGTTGCCAGTGCCCCTGGACTGGCTCTTGTGCGGGTGGCACATAAAATACACCATTTCGAGCGTTGCCAGTACCGCCTGACTAGCCTTCGTGCGGGTGACACGTGAAAGCACCCACTACACTCTCTGAGTGGTTGGCGTTAGGAAGGGCATCCAGCTGTAGAAACTCTGCCAAATTAGATTGGAGCCTGGTGTTGCCATCCGGTTTCACCAGTCCTCAATCAAATCGTCCAACCCATGCTAGCATGGAAAGCGGACGTTAAACGATGATGATGATGATGATGATGATGATGATTAAATGAAAAAAATGATTTACGTGAATATCCTCAGAAGAGTAATTGAAATAAATGGCGATTGTGGAGCCCCCCCCCACACACACACACGCGCATATACACGTGTGTCTTTGTAAATATGTTTGTATACATTTATGTATGTGTGTGTTTGTAAGAGACAGAGTGTGAGTGAGAGAGGTTTGTTGTCATGTATACGTACATGCATAAATATACAAGCATCTTTGGATGTATGCATATGACAACACAGCCCTTGACTCACTCACAATCTGTCTCTTACAAACACGCACGCGCGCGCATACACACGTGTGTCTTTGTAAATATGTTTGTATACATTTATGTATGTGTGTGTTTGTAAGAGACAGAGTGTGAGTGAGTCAAGGTGTGTGTGTGTGCGTGTGTATGTGTGTGAGACAGAGTGAGAGAGCGGTGTGTATGTAGTATTTACTCTCTCTCTCTCTCTCTCTCTCTCTCTCTCTCTCATACACACGAACACACACATTCACACACAAAATAGAAAGTGAAGCTTTTTGCGGTTGTTACGTCAATACCGGAAGTTGACATTGAGGAACCTTTTTAAAGAAGTGAATCTTAAATATAAAGCAATATTATTTATTTTTAATTAAAAAAATCAAATGAAGAGCCTAATATTTATCCGAGGTCAAATTATTCATGCATCACAAGTATGGAAGCATTTGGTGAAGTCGATTTCACGTGAAAAGCGATTACACACACATCTCTGTTTTATATATAGTATAGATTATAGTATAGATTAGTATTAATATATTATCATATTTGTTTTATACTTGTATTATCAGAACCGACGGTGTTTGGTTTAAGCAATCTGAGTTAAACGTTGTTTTGGGAATCTGTTACGAAGTGTTGTGAGTCTTTGGACTGCGGCCATGCTGGGGCACCGCCTTGAAGAGATTTTAGTCGAATGAAACGCCCCCAGGACTTAATCTTTATTTTATAAAGCCTGGTATTTACCCGCTAGGTAACGAGACCATTAACTCACCAACACCACTTGTCAAATATTTGTCAAACGGCAAACACAAACAAAAACACACGCACACACACACACACATCCATGCTACGAGCTTCTTTCAGTTTTCATGTTTTGGTCGGCTCCAGGCTGTAGCAGAAGACACTTGCCCAAGATTCCACACAGTGGGAATGAACCTGGAACCACGTGGTTGGAAGCAAGCTGTTTACCATACAGCGGCACCTGTGCATTTGATACTTCTTTAGCCCAAGGAAGGCACTTTATCAGAAATCTTAAAAGCTTCGAAGAGAGAGAAAGGGGGAGGAAGAGAGAGAAAGGGGGAGGAAGAGAGAGAAAGGGGGAGGAAGAGAGAGATTAGACATTTTTTCCTTTACTGTATCACTCACTAGTGATACTTCCTAGTTTAAGAACATAAGTGAAAACAATTTTATTGCACTTGTCTTTAATAAATCAAGCATTCGACCGTGCCTGATGTGGAAAATCTGCTGGATAGTTACGGTTGGAGCCTTTTGTAGAGTACGACATAAGCATGTTACATAAGAAAAGTGAAAGAGAGGGGGGGAGACCAAATCACTGCGTGACGTAGATTCCTGTAGACGGTTGAGTATCTCTCTGGCCTGAGAATGAATTTGCCAGCTTTTATAGCTGTAAGCCATCCTTCTAGATTCTTCCGCCAAACTGTTTACCGGGAAAACTCGCAAATCTCCTGTGAAGTTTACTGCGTCAACGATAAGTCAGCAAGCGCTGACTAGTTGAATCATATTCATGCAGGCGTTAATTCCTTTTATAGTGACATATTTCCCTTCATGGAGATACATTAGGCCGTGGTTCTGGACTGGGAAAATCTGAGAACTAAGGTTCAGAACACATTGAATTACACCGCACCACATTACATCACTGAACAGAGACCTTGATAAATACCCTTCAATAGGAACATATTTCAGCAGTACAAGAACACAATCACTATACTTTTCAGGGAAACATTTCTGCACTTTATTCGTTCTTCACATGTTCACACCAACTACCGTCACCGCCGTCGTTGTCGCCGATGGCTGTTCCCAATTTTCAAGAATTTTAATTTCTTCCGGATTAAGTGAGTCCATTATGGTGATGGTGTTGATGACTGCGAAGACAATTCTCGTGTAAAATTGGGAGAAAATAAATGGCAAGACGAGGCAGAGGTCATGATTATTATTGTTGTTGCAGCTTGCGTTCTTTGCGGTGGTGATGATAATGTGACTCCAATTGGGGTGGTTCTCGGCTTCAGCTTTCGCTCGTTTTTTTTTTTACATCACTTCCAACCATCTTGAAGGTTGTTTTTAGCTGGTCTTTGTAACAGTGGAAAGGGTTTTCGTCATGGTCTTTCTCCGATGACTGATTCATTGGAGAGGTTTATCGAGGCAACGATTAACATACAACTTATGACAATTCTTAAACTCATCACAAATGCTATGCTCCGCTGGCCCATTCGTGCTTATCTCGTACAACAAATTACATTATAAGAGCTAAAGTTCTTTTTAAAACTAGAAAAATTAAATAAAATTCTATCAGTGACGGCAATGCGTATTCCATTTGAAAGCGGCGAGCTGGCAGAAACGTTAGCACGCCGGGCGAAATGCTTGGCGGTATTTACGTTCTGAGTTCAAATTCCGCCGAGGTCGACTTTACCTTTCATCGTTTCGGAGTCGATAAATTAAGTACCAGTGGAACACTGGGGTTGATATAATCGACTAGTCTCCTCCCGCAAAATTTCAAGGCCTTGTGCCTTCAATAGAAAGGATAATTTATAACAGATGTGAGGCCGGGGGGGGGGGGGGGAGAGACAGTATCACATATCAGGATGCAGAGATAACCATCAACTTACTCGAGAGCATAGGACGAACTGATGGTGGTGCCCCAGCATGGCCACTGCACATGAGCTGAAACTGGTTCAATTCAATTCAATATATGTATGTGTGTGTGAATGTAGTATATATGTATGTCTGTGTGTGTGTGTTTTTGTGTATGTGTAGTATGTGTATATATGTGTGTGTGTGTGTCTGTATCCCACAAACGCTTGACAACCGGTGTTGGGGTTTTTACGCCCCAGTAATCTAGCAGTTCGGCACAAGTAACCGATAGAATAAGGACGGGGCGTTAAAAATAAACCTAATAAGTATTGGAGTCGATTCGCCCGACCCCCAGGAATTCTTCAAGGCTATGCGCCAGCACAGCCACAGTCTAATGACTCAAACAAACAAAAGGTACCAGATAAAAGAAGATAGAAATGAAAATGTGAGTTTTTAGAGAGCGTTTAATGGTAGAGAAATTCTGAAATGAAGTCAGCTACGTTTTCTTTCAGAAACAATATGAAATCTATTGTTGTTGTAACAAAGAATATTTGCTTTGTATAAAAAAGAAATAAGTCACGAGTTCATTATTTATATTTTTATATTTAATTATTCTATTTATATTTCCATTTGAAAAATGAATGAGAGTCAATTTGAATGTTTTATTTTTCTTCTTTTTTTCTTTCTTTATCATTCTTATTGTATTGATTCTGAACTGAGATGAAAAATGCATGTCACGTGAACAGTCCTGTCTGATGTAAATGTAATTTTATGCTAAAAACACGGAAAAAGAATTAAGTGACGCCTATTATTCACACGAACACACACACACACACACACACACACACACACACACACACACACACACACACACACACACACGAACACATACACACACTCATGCACATGCACACGCACACACATTCACTTTCTCTCAACCTCACACACATACACGCGCGCACATACATGCACACAAACTTTCTCGACCTCATAAATACACACACGCGCGCCCACACATACTCACACACATATACTCACACACATACTTCCATACGCTCTGAATCTCACACACACATACACACAAACACTCAAACATACACACACACACACACACACACACACACACATACACATAACGCCTCTCTCCACATACAATGCATTCGGGTGAATTCTCTTCTCTCAGAGAGAGAAAGATGAATTTTGATATTTTTATTTTTTAATGAATTCTTTTATTCTCGAAGTTGAAACATTTAAGCTTCAACCTAGAGACAATGACAAGATTGACTCATTTATGTTTTTTATTTTAATGTATTACATAAATCCGCTGGCGTATATTTCGCTTTGTTAAATCGATGCGGCAGTTTTTGATGATCTTGCATGTAAACAGTAACAACAACAAAAAAAAACTTATATTTGTATCGTAGTGGGACCTAGAATCGAAACCGCACAACTCTGATAGCTGAATGCAGTCTACACATAACTCAGGCGATGTGTCCTGGTTACTACTCAATCAGCAGAAATATCGCGCCATGCAGTAGAACATTCTACGAGTTTCTAGAGTTCTCCCACTTTTCTTATTATAAAAGCGAAAGCCCGCCAGAATCATTGCAAAGGTTGAGAAAACATGTCCTCACCTTTTAGCAAAAGCAAACCAGAGAGAGGGGGGAGAGGGGAAAGAGAGAGAGAGGGGGAGGAGAGGGGAGAGAGAGAGAGAGGAGAGGGGAGAGAGAGAGAGAGAGAGAGAGAGAGAGAGAGAGAGAGAGAGTTTATATTCCTTCGAAGTATAAGCAACGAGCCTTAACAATGTCAAGTTCTCCTTTGCCGATCAACAAGGACTTCTTCAGTTATGATGAACAAATAGCAGTGCCGGATTTAGGACAAATGAGGCCCTGCTAGTAAAGTTATGAGGCCCTTTACTTGGACAGTCGGGCATACATGCTCAGGAAATTCATCGTAAAAAGCATTTTTGGATAAGAAGATGGGTCCCCACCTGCCGGTGAAACGGGGCCCTGTACTTAAGCATACCTAAGCACAATGGTAAACCCGGCACTAACAAACACTGTTTCTGCCTCTCAAACGTTACTGACTTTTTCTGTTCGTAATTTAATTATAGCTAAGTTCGATTCTAGCTTTCTACTTCTGGGAAAATTTTATGTATAAAGTACATTGAACCAATAAGAATAAAGATATAGTTAAACAAAGATGAATGTGTTGTTTTTTTTATGGGATATCACGAAAGTGTAAACAACACATCAAAATTATCTACATCCATTCTACAGTTCCTAAAATATGAAATGTTTTAGAAAAGATAATTGTATTTATATTATCAAAAATTTTGCTGTTCAAAAAGTCGGAATTGTAAGTAGTTTTAGACATCGATAAAGATTAAATGTTCAAGTGTTACAAACATATCTATTTACCCGAAGACCGAACGGTTTATTAATATATTTGTATTGGATTATTGGATTAGATTTATATATCCCTTGTGGAATAGAAATTTTTTCTTTCTTTTCCCGTCTTTTTTTTTTTTTTTTTTTTTTTTTTTTTTTAGTTAGTCCATCTTTGTGCAGAAGGGAAACTTCCTTGGCACACAGATTCGTTTCCTCTGTACTTTGATTGAATTAAAAATGTAGTTTTGGAAATTAGTTTAAGATGGGGTTTGAAATATTTGCCCAAACTGTGAGTAAATCAATAGACATTTGAATATTATAATTTTTCGCGGATTCATGTCAAAAGGGAACTCTTTTGATACGAACCCTCTTGAGATCGCTAGTGATTTTACGATAAAAATTCCGTTTTAAAGTAATCTAAATTAAAACCTTCCTTCAAAATTTGTGTTCCAAACAAAGCTGAATAAATATGAAGTTATTTCACTAAAGCCTTCATCATCTTCAAAATTAAAAACGAAGGTTGCAGTATTTCAACAGAAATATGGTAAGAAACCGAAAGTGTTAAAGTGATCTAACTTAAAACCTTCCATCAGCAATTTATTTTTAAAGAAATTTATAAAAAAAAAAATACAATTTACTTTAAAAAAAAATCCCATCTTATTAAAAATAAATTAGAAATTAACATATTGAGAATTATGTCGGACTGTTGCCCGAATTTGGAACGTAAAGGCCAAATGTGGTTGAACTTAATTTGTGATAATAGAAATGAGAAAATAATGGAAAAGCTAAACTGCGAGAGTAGCATGCTGCTACTACTGCTGCCACTACTACTACTACTACTACTACTACTACTATCACAACTACTACTACTACTACTACTACTACTACTACTACTACTGCTGCTGCTGCTGCTGCTGCTACTACTACTACTACTACTACTACTACTACTACTACCACTACTGCTGCTGCTGCTGCTGCTACTACTACTACTACTACTACTACTACTACTACTACTACTACTACTACTACTACTACTACTACATAAAAGTGTGAGTGCATGGCGTATAAAGATTTCAATAGAAAATTACAGAATATGTGGCGTTGAATTGTTTGGCTGGGTCACGGTAGGAGGCATTCGGAGACTTTTTAGTTTCAGAATGAAATGCGAGAATTGCTGCAAATGAAATATGCAGAGTTTTATTTGAATAGCTCTGAAAGCTAAAAGTTAATGAGAAAATTCCTACAGATGGTCACCCGAGAATTACACACGCACACACACACACACACACACACACACACACACGTATACATATGCATACATACATAAACAGACATATATATATACATGTATATATACATATATATACGTATATATATATATATATATATATATATATATATATATATATATATATATATATATTTATATATATGTATATATATATATATATATATATATATAAAGTGTAGTATATTGCCACTTAAGTGTGGCTGACCCCTAGGGGTGGATGTTACTGTTGCTTTTAGCCCCAGGAGGACATCTCCTGGGGCTAAAAGCAACAGTAACATCCACCCCTAGGGGTCAGCCACACTTAAGTGGCAATATACTACACTTTATCGTGCAGTTACTGTTAATACTTCATTTAGAGAATTAACATTGCTTATATATATATATATATATATATATATATATATATATATATATATATATATATATATATTTATATATATGTATGTATGTATGAACAAGCATGCGGTTATGTGCATATGTATGTATGAATATGTATGTGTATATACATCTATACACTTACATACCCTCACACACACACACACGCACATCTATATATATATATAAAAATGAGAATGTATGTCTGTGTGTCTGTGTGTCTGTGTGTGTGTGAATCCCTAAAACTCCAGAACTACACAACCAATCTCATTCAAATTTTACACATGCCTTACTTAGGTTGTGTTTTAGTCGAAATTTTTTTTTTAACTTCTTGCATAGTTCGAGCCCACAGCAACATAATATCTCCTCCACTATTTAAGTATTACGTGTCAAAAGTGAAACAAAAACACTCATGTCAAATACTTTCACTTTAAAAATGAAACTTTTCCACTATTTCAGTATCAAAACTGAAACTTTTCGATACTGTAATTTTGGGGGGATTAATTTACACTGCATACAAAAATACAGACATATTATCACGGTACGTTATTAAACACTCACAGGTCTACGCATACATACCTGACGACTGACATGCGTGAAGTGTCAATACGAAATTTTATTTTCATTACCTTTAAAACAATACACATTTACTGTTCCATTACCGATTAATAATTATCGCAGCAGTTGCAAGGTTGGCCGGTAAAATTTAAAATTCTTTGTTTCTCTGTACAAGCGCTTCTATTTCCTTAATTTATACTGCATACAAAAGTACGGACATACTATATACGGTACATTATTAAACACACACACACATACACACGCATACACATCTACACATACATATACATACCTGACGACTTAATTTTTTTATTAACCACACAGGGTCGAAACACAGAGGGAACAACACAAGGACAGAAAAAACACAAAAGTGGAGGAAAAATAAAATCGAACGAAAAGAATAGTAATGATAAATCAAAAGGTGGAATGACGTCTACTCGAACCCCACACTCCAGTTAACGTCATTGAACGTTTTTAGAAAGAAAAAATTTTTGACACGTGTTATTTAATTTTTGTCTCTTTCTCCTTGTAATAAATATTTTTTCTAACTGTATTTGCTTGAAAAAACATTCTATTCTTTATATTAAGCAATTCATTATAATTACTTTTACGATGTGCCTAAATAAAAGCCATCGTTATAGATCATTATTTCTCAACCTTTTTCGCGATTTGGCTTCCCTTGGACATTGAAAAAATTTATTTCGGCTCCCCTGTGTTGATGAAAAATTTAATCCAGCTTCCCATGTATCTGAGATAGACCGGCCGACCCATGACAAATCTATCAAAAAGGGGGACCCGCAGAACTACCAGCTAACGAACTGCATCTGAAAGTTGGTGCGCCAATCATGTAACTAAGGAATTTAGATGCTCCAATAATGTGCAATGGTACGCGGATGATTATCAAAAAATTGTGCTCCCGAGTTCTGTAGGCAACAATCTTGAATGAACCGGCCGCTGGCTAAGACATACTTATAACTCCCATGTCCCTTACCCACTCCGATACGACCTACAAGTTTAAACAGATGCAATTTCCCATCAAACTCTGCTTTCCCATGACAATCAACAAGGCGCAGGGACAATCAGTGCAAGCGGTTGGTTTGAATCTGACAGAGCAAGTATTCTCACACGCACAACTGTACGTTGGCTGTCCCCATGGTCTTTCTATTTGTGCACCCGAGGGAAGGACGAAGAATGTTGTCTACCAAGAGGCACTCTAATGATAACAACGGCAACTTCAGCTGCTCTAATTTCAACTCCGCAATTTTTTCATCGTCCTGTCAGCCCACGTAAGTCCAGTCCTGCTTTGCTCTCCTTACTAACTCACCATGACATTCTTTTTTTTTTTCTACCAAGATCCGTCACCCAAACACCACTTCGTATCCACTTCTTCCTCTTTTTCATGTCTTCGTTTCTCTCTTCGCGTCGTTTTCTGACCGGATGAAACCGGCCATAGCTGCTAGTATATAAATATATAATACATGTTTTTCTGAATTTTACCCTTGTACTTTCAATCTCTCCTAAACTCTTTTTTTTTTTTATTTACCATTGAAAAATAAGAAACTATGGAAACCGGTACGGTATTAAATTTGTTACGAAATTTAAAAGCTACAACTCGTTTTAAGACTCAGGTGCATTTCAACCCCCAAAATCAGCTCTGGTGCATGACCCCAACAGGTTTAATTCTAAATTATGACTCGTTATTAAATTCTATAGTCTTTACTATCGTAATTTTTTTTTTATTCCCTGAAACTTTACCGAAACTCTTTATGCAGAAATCTCTCAGAACAAGGGAGATAAGTCCTTTCTAGTGCGCTGAAGTTTTCTCTCAACTAGTAGCAGTTAGTAGCCACTGATTTTATCACTAGTCGGTTACAGTTGCACCCGAAAGCAACAGCAGCCACTACCAGCCCCATCTTGTAGCAGTCAGTTTCACTCGACTGGTACAACGTACTCCACGTGATGTAAAATATACAATGAGATCGAGTTTCACTCGTGATTCAATGATAAGAAGCGTAGAAATATGTCAGTAAGAACTGAACATCAGAACGATTAGGAATGTTTTCCTCAATCCCATGAAACTTTAAGAAATATGATTCTATGTCAATCTGTTAATACATAGATATATAACACACTCACGTATATACAGATATATACGCAACACGTGTAATGGTGAATAAATAATACTAAAAAATGTCACTATTTCCTGTTCGTATATATTAAAGAAAGATGAATTCAAGATGCATAAGATCTAGTGCAGTACAAGATCTGAAGTATAGTTGTAATTTTCTACATTATGCATCTGTATTCGAATATACAATTCTATTACATAATGTGGTGTGTATATGTTTGTATATAATATGTGCATGAGTAGCGCATGTGATACGTGTATGTACATAAGCATCCAAGTGAATGATACTGCATGGAGATTATGAAACAGCTGTAATGATGTATGGGAATGATAAATCTTCATTCGCTTCTCACATCTGATTCTATGCTTATCTGTCGTCACTCATGGCACACACACAAACCCACATACAAACATACATACGTACATGTATATATTGAGTATATGTATATATATACATAATTATATGTATATATATATATATATATATATATAATTATATGTATGTATGTATGTATCTATCTATCTATCTATCTATCTATCTATCTATCTATCTATCTATCTATCTATCTATACACACACACATATATATTTATGTACATACGCATAGATACGGAAGTTGTAATTAAAAAAAGTACAGAGAATTTGACAATGCACTTTAACAAGTAGCGATTTTTTGTATTTATGTCAATCACCCCATTCTTCCCCTCTACCGTGAAGTGATAAGAAAAGTTAACCATACGCCTCTTCTCCTGCTTCCGTTCTTACATTCACATAGTCGCAGACACACATAGACACAGACGCGCGCGCGCACATGTGTATAGTCGAATATAAACTGTCATAGTTTTCAACACATTTCTACGATCTGGCCACTGTCACAAATTCTCTCTATCTCAGTTTCTGTGATACGTCAGTGCAGGCAGACAGTAGCATTAAGAGATAAACAAATGTGAGTGTAACAGATCCTGAATTCTATTCCTGAGTGCCTTAAATGACTCTTTCTTCCACGTTGTTTTGTTTGTTGTTCTTTTCTTGCCGGTGGTGGAGGGGAGAGATACTACACCATGGAGTCAGATCAAATCGCTTACCGCAATGGTTCTCACGAGGACAGGAGGGAGGGCAGCCCACCTCCATACACTCAAAGGCGGCTTGTGAGGAGTGGAAACGGGACGAACAAATCACTGTTTAATAAAATTAAAATGTCTTTTTTAAGCATTTTGTCAAACTATGGCGAAGAATGAAGAATTATATGGATATAAGCATTGCTTTGACTTCTCATTAATAAAGATGGAATAATCGTGGCTGCCGCGGTGGTGGTGATGGGCAAACATCTCTCTAATCTATTTTTTGAAGGGCCTGGTATGTGTCAGTTTGAGAACTGACACAATATGACAGAATATAATTCTTTCTGCTATAGGCACAAGGCCTAAAATTTGGGGGAGGAGTCTAGACAATTACATCGACCCCGCCAGGGATCAACTGGTACTTATTTTATCGACCCCAAAAGGATGAAAGGCAAAGTTGACCTCGGTGGAATCTTAACTCAGAACGTAAAAACGAATGGACTACCGCTGCCTTTACACATGTGATATAATGGTTTCGGAAGGCGGCGAGCTGGCAGAATGGCTGTTAGCACGTCGGGCGAAATGCTGAGCGGTATTTCGTCTGCCTTTATGCTCTGAGTTCATATTCCGCCGAGGTCGACTTTGCCTTTCATCCTTTCGGGGTCGATAAATTAAGTACTAGTTACATACTGGAGTCGATCTAATCGACTGGTCCCCCCCCCCCCCACACACACACCTCCTCAAAATTTCGGGCCTTGTGCCTAGAGTAAAAAAGAATGTAATGGTTTCGGATGTTGGCGCAAGGTCAGCAATATCGAAAGAGAGATAAGTCGATTACATCGACCCCAGTACTTAAGCGGCACTTATATCACCCCCGAAAGGATGAAAGACAAAGTCGATCTCAACGGAATTTGAACTCAGAACGTAAAGACGAACATTTTGTCTGACATGCTAACGATTCAACCGGGTCGCTGCCTTTACGTACGATAAAATACAACACAGTTAGAGAACACTTGTAAAGTCGGATCTTTCAGAGGCCCCTTTGGTGGAATGCATTTAGTTTTCTACCCTTTCAAGTTTCTCTGGCATAGATTGCAATAAGCAGGTCGATGAAGTTACTCAGACAAAATTTCACATCAGCGCTGATGTTTGAGGCCGCCCAGATGGAAAAACAATAACTGTATCGAGTGTTGTGGTAGTCGTGGTAGTCGTGGTAGCTGCTTGTTGACTGCGTCAGGTGTCACCAGATGTCGCGAGTTGTGGCTTGGAGTTGTTAAATGAAAATGCATTTCTAGGACTGCGTGTTGAAGTAATTAACAATGCTCGTTAACATTTGACAAAATATCTATTTAGAGTACACAGTGGTTTCTGTACTGGTCCTTTGATGAAAACTAACAACGACAATTACACACCGAGGAAGACATGCTACTGGGAGCTACGACTATTTAACTGATATAGAACTCAGTGGCTGGTCAATCACAACTGGAAAATAATCACGCTATATTCGTGTTAACAAGTTCTGTGTCTTCTAGCTAGTGGTGGAAGAGAATGGAGCCATCGAACGGCTGTCCCAATATCCTACGAGCAGCTGCCACACATTCTGGGATTACCGACAAAATCCACCTTTATATAAGGCTTGATGAGAAAGTTCTAGAAAGTCGAATTATGAGATGGCTTAATGCTGATAAGTCAGTTAATTGGCTGATCACGTGAAACGACAGCGGTCTCATCGTGGTGTCTGCTCGGCTATCGAGTGATTTGGCATGTCACTGTTCCAATCCTGCAGTCTATGTCCAGTTCCACAACGTCCCTACTACTTGCAACACTGCCTAGATAGGTGAAATGGTTCACTTCTTTATTTTACTAGTTGACGTTCGAAGCTGATTCTTGGTCCACATTACTGCCTACCTTCATCACTTTTCGTCCTCGTTGTGCTGTTCCTTAACCCGAACTTCTCCTCATTTTGCTGCAGTGACTTTGTCAGTTCATTCAGATCTGCTCTGTTTTCTGCTGTCATTGCGATGTCATCTGCAAAATCGAGACCTTTAAAGCTTTTCGCTGGGATTCAGTGGTTGGCCTCACCAGCTGTCTTTCTCGCGGCAAAGGCGGTAGTCAGTAGGAACAGTGTTAGTATATAAAGAGTTCCTTTGTAACTATCAATTATTTACTATCGACACACCAATCACTAAAAGTATAGATAGGACGAACCAATGTGGACCTGTTAGAAATAACAGCCTAATCGCCCTCATATCACACCCTTTCATATTAGCAGAAAGAACTCATCTTTATATTGATGTACGGGATCTCCAGAAGGAAAAGAAAGAAAGAAAAGAAGAGATGGGCATTGTCGAAACGCCTTTGATGGGGTCTGTTCTATCAGTACTGACTTGATACTAAACAACAGCAACAACAACAACTACAATAGCAATAACAACAGCAGCAGCGGCAGCAGCAACAGCAGTAACAACAACTGTAGGCATGGTAACTTGTTTCGTGCTTTAAAATTCTCCATCGATTTTGCAGCAGGAATTTATTTATGGAATGGTTACCAACGGACAGTCAGTTCTAAAATCTGACTTGCAGTCGTCAATGATAAAAACTATAAGATGAATTTTTCATAATGACAGACAAGAAATTATTTCGTAGTGAAATACTACATTGTTGTAAATACGGATTTGCTTTCGTTTTCTCTTCCATTTTAATTCTAATCTCTCAAATATCCCAAATCGCTCTTCAATATCTTTTTCCATCTATTTTAAGTTTTTAAGTCTCTTACTCATCTTTAGTAAATGTTGTGGAAAGAGTTAATCCGCTTGCCGTCTGAAATAATATTGGTAATATTTTTCTGGACAAAACGGGTGCACATGTGGCTGTGTATTAAGAAGGTTCAATCCTAACCACATGTTTCCAGGTTCAGTCCCACTGTGTGGTACCTTGGGCAAGTGTCTTTTACATCGGATCAACCAATGTCTTGTGAGTGGATTTGGTAGAGAGTAACGGAAAGAAGCCCATCGTATATATATATATATATATATATATATATATATATATATATATATATATATATATATATATATATATGCGTGTGTTTGTTTTGTCTCCACCACCGCTTGACAACCGGTATTGGTGTCTTTATGTCACCGTAACATAGCGGTTTGGCGAAAGTGACCGATAGAATAGGTACCAGGCTTTAACAAATAAGTAACGTTTGACTAAAATCCTTCAAGGTGATGCCCTGAAACAGGATAAAAGATAATCTTTCTTTCTTTAATGCGTGACTGATAACGTTCTTTATTCGCTTCAAAGCACATCTCTTAAAAATGATATCTGAATTAGCTCCCCTCAACCCCAGATGACGCTGTTTCGATTACACATTAACGTTAAGTCTGTCTCCTTCTGTGTTCCTTCAATTCGATCAGCAGAGGAGCTTCTACGTGGTTGTTTAACCTGTAAGAAATAATAACCAAATCTCACTCAAATCACTTCCCTGCTGTCTTAAAAAAAAAACATATTACACAACAGTGATGTAGATATATATTTTTAAAAAATTTCTTAATTAAAAAAAAAAACGAGAGAGTCATGTCTGGAGCGCCTATGCTCTTGGTTCTGGCTGATCAGAATTGATTTTAGAATGAACAGCAGCGACTAATGTCCGATGAGTTCGATTAAATCTCTTGATGTTAATGCGAGCGTTGTGGTGTCTATTAGATTCAATTATCTTTCATCTTTTACTTGTTTCAATCGTTGGACTGCGGCCATGCTGGGGCACCGCCTTGAAGGGATTTTAGTCGAACAAATCGACCTCAGTTCTTTTCTTTTTCTTTTTTTTCATTTTTCTTTTTTTTTCAAGTCTAGTGTGTATTCTGATGGTCTCTTTTGCCGAACCATTAAATTACATGGACGTAAACAAACAAACCCTGATTATCAAGTGATGGTGGGGCACGGACAAGCACAAAGATATATATACACACACACATACACACACACATACACACACACACACACGTATATATGACGGGCTTCCATAGAATTTTCGCCAACCAAATTCACCTACAAAGTACTGGTCGAAGACATTTGTCTATGGTCGAAGAAATTTGTACGAGGTGTCGCGCATGGGATTGAACCTAAAGCCACGTGGTTACAATTCGAGCTTCTTAAACACACAGTTACGCCTGTGCAGCTTTTAATAATTTCCACAGTCGTTTTAGTTCCTCTGCAGACGAGAGACGGTCTTTAACGAGGAGACTGTTTCTTTCAAACAGATATGCCATGATCTGACAGTTCCGGTAGCCGTAGCAGACGGTTTTCGTCTGCCAACGATATAATGACAAGTGCTTTTATGCGCCACGTGTCCTTGTGAGAGATCCTCTTATGGTAAACAGCACAGCATTCTATGTTCTAACCCTAACCCTAACCATAACCCTAACCCTAACCCTAACCTTCAATTTAAGTTGCCTTTTGGTATTAGTACTGATTTTGTCGTTATTAAATATATCATCATCGTCCTTGTCATCATTTAACGTCTGTTTTCCATGCTGGCATGGGTTAGACAATTTGACCGGAGCTGGAGAGCTGCATCAGGCTCCAGTTGTTTGTCTTGGCTTGGTTTCAACGGCTGGATGCCCTTCCTAACGCTAGTCATTTTACAGAGTGTACTAGGGGTCTTTCACGTGTCACCGACACGGGTGCCTTTTCAGTGGTGCCATGATGTAGAGGTTATCACATGCCATGTGTTTCTGAAAAAACATGACGATCTTGTCTTCAATCAGCGGCTTAGAAATGGTTTGATACATTCGCGAAAGTTTCTCAATGGGAAGGAAGGGTAACCATTCAAAGCAACAGTGGAGACAGTCTGAAACAGAGAAACCATGTTACCATTTACAATACGGCACTTATATTCCCTTAAACTTATGTTGAAAATATGTGTTTAGAAATTATAAAGAAACATACCTTCTGTTCTATCATAATTTCAGCAAATATCAGCTTCTAATATTCCATTTGTAATGATTTATAACCAAATAATTTGCAGTCCGTCTCTAAATATTGTTGAGTGAGTTGAAAATCCCTTGGAGACAATTGTGAATACGCTGCGAGCATAGCAGTTCGATAGCTAGCCCTTCTGTCTTTCCGATAAGACATTTGGTAGTAAGAGAAAAACATTTTGAATATCTGTGTCTTTGGCAGATGAGGAAGTAATATGTCTTCTAAAGGGAAAGAGTAGTTCGTTTTTATAAAACCCCTAATTTGATCTCTCTTCCACAGTCGTCTCAGTACCTCTGTAGACGATAGACAGTTTTTAACTAGGGGACTGTTTCTTTCAAATAAATATTCTATGTGTTTAGCTTCGTCGAGTAATCTTGTTTCTTTTAAATAATCACTTGGTGATATAAAGTTTATTCCTATAGAATGTAAAAATTTTGGTAGTTCCACAGAAATATCTTCAAGTCTTATGACTTTATAATCAAAAAGACAGGGCTGACAGAGCATGTGTATTGGTATGAAATGAGGGTCAGTTAGATTTCCGGTTTGCAAAGAATAAATGAAATATTTTATAAATTCCGGAAACGTTACATCGTCTCCACATGATAAACTTTGAGATGATGGATTGCTTCGAAACATTTTAATGATTTTTTTACCAAGTTTATAATATAAACCGTTTGGTCTCACGAACTTGTCCAGGTAAGCCGAATATAACCTCTCATATGGATTTCTAACAACCAAAAGTTTATAGAAGTTAGCGAAACAACCATTGATGGAAGCTGAATTTATGTCTAAGATATTCACATTTTCTAATCTTATCTTATGAGCCAATTTCGTTTTAATTTCAACAATAGAACTTTTTTTCATTTTGCCGCTGAGAATTAATAAAAGACGTTTCATGAAAGTGGAACCAATCTTTGGCACGGAGCAGTAGAGTAAGTGGTTCTTCCTGTCGATAAACATTCTTCCACTTAATTTGTCGTTCTGCTCTGAACTGACGTTGATTTCTGTTCTTTTACACACTAACATCTTGGTATCTGAAAATAACAGGACGGGGAAAATTAATGATGATGATGATAATAATAATAATAATAATAATAATAATAATAATAATAATAATAATAATAGAGCGCAAAGAGCACAGACCCCCGCTAAGGCAACACCAACGTCCTCTCAACGATTGACCAGAGATGATTTTTAAAATGAGAATATCTGAAATAAACTCAACTGCTCTCACAAACGAGAATACTAAAAACGAACCCGACTGCTCTCAAAAATTAAGTAAAAAATAATCCAGAATCCTTTTCCGGTACCAGATCGATCTCAAAATTTAATCAGTTCGTGTCAGTCACGAGGCCACACACCTCTGAAAGTTTCATCTGAATCCATCCAACGATTCTTGAGATATCTTGTCCACGGACAAACAAACACAACTGAAAACAATACCTCCGCCCTCGCTAAAGCGGAGGTAAGAATAACTCCAACGACCATCATGTCCGTTTTCTACAGCTCTGACCTGGCAGCTGAAAGTGGATCTCGTGGAATGGTTAAAGTTCTCAGGTCACATCGTACCAAAAACACTCCTCCCAGACATAGTGATCTCAAAATCCAAGTAGGTGATCGCTCATGTGGAAACTGACTGTGCCCTGGAAGAACACATGGAGGAAGCTCATGAGAGGAGGATTGCCAAATATTAGGAGCCAGATTAGCAGTGCGGAAATCGGGGCTGGCTGGCTGGCCTGTTGTGAGGTAGTAGAAGTGGGTTGTCGAAGTTTTGTAGGGCGATTATTCTGGAAAGCTCTGACCCGGCTTGGGGTTACTAGCGCAGTAATGAGGAGAGCTATAAGTTCCATTACTGAAGTTGCAGAGAAGGACGCTAGGTGGGGGGCTTTGAATAAAAATGGTGAAAGTGTAAAAGGGTAAATGACCATGGGATTGCACCTAGAAAGTTCTCCGGGCAAAGTAGTTTTCTATGGAAGACCAGCAGTCGCTCGTGTGTATCAGCCTCCTCTCTTTACGCCACTGATGCTTTCCAAGGGAAAGACAAAGGGGCCAACACAGCTTGGCATCAGTGGCGTCGTAAATCATTTCTACAGCTGAGTGAACAGGAGCAACATGAAATAAAGTGTCTTGCTCAAGAACACAATACACAGCCCGGTCCAGGAATCGAACTCACTACTTCATGATTGTGAGTCCAACGCTTTAACCACTTAGCTGTGAATAAAAAGGGTAGACCAGTGGGTTGCTGCTGAGGGAATGCAATCTGGGATTTGATCAACTCCGATTGGAACCACTGAGTGATGAGGTCTGATGCTGAAAGGTCCGAAACTGCCTGAAACTCCAGAAACATCACTGATGATGTATCCTAGAGCATCCACGAGATATAACTTAAAACTAAAACAATAATAATAATAATAATAATAATAATAATAATAATGATAATATAAATTCTTTCTGTTATAAGCATAAAATCTGAAATGTAGGTAGAGGGGGCCAGTCAATTACATCGACCCCAATACACAACTGGTAATTATTTAATCGACCCCGAAAGGATGAAAGGCAAAGTCGACCTTGGCGGAATTTGAATTCAGAACGTAGAGACGGACGAAATGCCGTAAAACATTTTGCTGGGCGCACTAACGATTCTACCAGCCCGCAACCTTTAATGATAATGATGATGATGATGATTATAATAATGTTTTCAAATTTTGGTACAAGGCCAGCCAATTCGGAGGGAGGGGGCAATTCGATTATATTGACCCCTGTATATGACTGGTACTATATTTTATTGGCACTAAAAATCTTCAGAACGACCAGACTCTACGAAAACCACACCAGTCAGGAAAGACGTGGTTGGCGGAGCACAATATTAGGAAGGCTGCTTGAGAAGGTTAGCATGACCACGCTAATTTCTATTTGAGTTTTCATGTATTTTTATTAAGCCACATCGTTTACATGTGTACATTTATGTAATTTAATGGAATAGCATTCACATAACGGAATTGGGTAAAGTTTTCTGTGTTACAATATGATAGATGATAATATCTAAGAAGTGTATAGTTATGGGAGACAGAATAAGGAAACGGAGTGATAACTACTGCATGTAAGTAACATTTGAATGATTCGACGTAACAACCCCTTAGAATAGCAAAAGGGTTGTCGAACATGATATAAAGGAAAGGTGGTGAGAGATCATTTTACGGAATAGAGCCACATAGACCGGGTAGACTGCTGGATAGCTTTGTCCGTGTTCAATTTACCAACTTTTTATAACTCAAGGGGGTTTTTCTAGAAAGTTCGACCAGACTATTTGGTGGAAGATTTCTGCTTACTTGGTTACACGCCAGCCGATAGAAGTTAATGCCTTTTATGACAACGCAATAATTTTTTTCCAAACTGGTGTTACCGTTTTATGGTTATTTAGTAGTTCGTGATCCTGAGTTGAGGAACTTGAGCGCGAATTCAAAACTCAACAAGAACCTTGCTACAGATTGTTTACAACTATTTCCAATGAAGATCAACGTAGAATAGCTCAACGCCCTCTTTCACCAAACGGCATTTCTCTTTGACTAGCAAAAGAGAAAATGAAGAAGAAGAAAAAAAAAAGATAGCAGATTATTTTAATCAGGCAGAAGCTAGTTTTGCGCATTGGTTTATCACCAGTTATGTTTCCACTCCTTGATAAACTGATAACACAATGTCTTTCACGACACATTTTATCCTAAGCATGTTTAAAATATAAATATTGCATCTGATTTAAATAATTAATTTCTAAGAAAATGTTTTGACCCCTCTAAACCTCCAGCGTTTCTAAAGCATCCACGTCACATTTACCAGCTTTCTCTCTTGAGCTCCGCTCAAGGGGCCACTATTGTTTTGTATGAAAACCATTGACTGTTTTGTATGAACTAAGTGACAAAATGTGAATGAGATCGGGCGGTAGTTGGTTGGCTTACAGACGATACATTTCTTTAGAACGGTGCACATCATAATACTGACTATATCAACTTTGGTGAATATCTCTTGGCTATTTCGACCTCGAAGCGTATCAGCCAGTCTACTGATGGGTCACCGATGGTGGCCAAATCAGTGCTCAACATCCCTTCCTGGCATCCATCCAGTTTAACTCCTTCCTCTTGCTCCATAACCAGCAGGACGCTCTTTCTGCCGCCCCAACCATCCTGCGCAGCACAGCCGTCTTTCGCTCTTGGATCTTGTTCAAAACGGGGGCACCAGTTTTCATTTATGTTTTATGTAGTGTTTTTGGTACCGAAAGACTTTCAAACTTCGTATACTTATCTATTTTGTGTTATAGAACAGAAAAAATTTTTTGTATTCGGATTTATTTCATGTAAAAAATTGTCTTATTTCGATAATTTCAACCAATCACTGACAAGTATTCAGCTGTTTATACTTACTCCTTTGGCAGTTTAAGCGGTGTAAAGCGTATTTAATCTCCATTTATAATTTCGTTAACATCTGCCTGAACTGTATGAAAGGTTTATTAGCTACTGCCTAACCCTAACCCTAACCCTAACCCTACTGCCAATATGCTTCAGCCATTTTTTGACAAGGAAATAATAATTTTATCACCGCCAGAATCGTTTGAGAATCGTTTGTTTACGTAGTCAGCACTTACTGTATTCGACTGAATGGACGTCAGTCATTGGTTGAAATTACAGAAATACGACAACTTTAACATGAAATAACTTGCGATGTACGTTTTTTTGTTAAGAAGACTAAGAGAAAAAGATGTTTTATATGACATATTCTACCAGTGTCCCAAGTTTCAAAGTGTTTCGTTAAGAAAATACTGGTGCCCCCGTTTTAAACTAAATCCTCGCTCTTTTCTTCTTACCCCAATGGCTGTAAGCATCCGCCATTCTGACTGGGCATAGAATCCCCACCACCCATCTCAACTGGGAACAGCCATCCCTTCTCCCAGAAACCCTGCCGAAGGCTCTCGTACCTGGCAAGCTTCCACTTAAAGGATTGATCACATAGGACTGTAAACTCGATCAGGAGTATTTCCTGGTTAATAATATACAACAATAAGGCAGCGAGTTGGCAGAATCGTTTGCACACCGGACAAAATGCTTTGCTGCATTTCGTCCGTCTTTACAATGAGTTAAAAAATTCCGTCAAGGTTGACTTTGTTTTCCATCTTGTTGGAGTCGATAAAATAAGTAGCAGTTGAGCACCGAGGTAGATTAATCGACTTACCCCTTCTTCTGAAATTGCTGGCCTTGTGCCAACAGTTGAAACCAAAAATATATAACGGTTATAAAGAATGTGTGGGACGCCATGGACACAGCAGAACGCGGAGTTCTTTAAAATAAATGAGAACAAGAGAAGGAAAGAAAAAAGCATCGTTTTTTGAAAGAAAAACAGCTCTAAAACAGCCAGAAAGAAGATTAGAGGTTAAACAAATAGAAGGATGTTCTAGATATTATTTACCTTAAATACGAAACTTAAGAAAGCTCATCACGAACGTGTAACGTTTTATCTACGTTGATGTAATTAGATTGAAAATACTGTAAGACAAGCACAAGACTATCTATCTGATAATATAAACAGATATATGTTACTTGATCGCTAGATGAATGAGAGTGGGGGTGGAGTGAGGGAGGATCATAGAAAGAGAAGAAAATGAAAACAAACAAATGTTATTTCTTGACAACGACGACCCAGTCCCTGGTTGAAGGGAAGTGTTTCTCTATAATTAACTTCTTACAAACAACATTGATGATGCGCAGTTTGAAGAAGAAAAACACCTCCGCAACGCTGGCTTTTTCGAGTGAGTCAGATTTCTACGTACGATCATTACATATTCTATAAAGGTAGCGAGCCGGCCGGATCGTTAACGCGCCGAGTAAAACGCTTAGCGACATATTATCCGTCTTTACGCCCTGAGATCGAATTTGCCTTTCGGGATCGATAAAATAAGTACCGGTTGAACACTAGAATCAATGTAATCGATTTAACTCTAATTCCTGAAAATACTGGTCTGATGCCAAAATTTGCCATCGATATTCTATATTCTATATGAATGTACATGTTGCTCTGTCTACCTTTCTTTCGGTCTTTTTCTTCTCTCACTCTGTATGTGTGTGTGTGTTTGTATATAAACATAGAATGTTTATACATATACAATAATCACTCATTATATATATGTTTGTCTGTCTAACTGTCGTGCTATCCGTCTTTCTGTCGGTCTATTTTTTCTTTCCTTGTCTGTGTGCGCGCGTGCGTACCTGTGTATATATCTTTTCTTCGTGTACAGGGTCCAGATGATGGGCGGGACGAGACGGTTGGGCTCGCCTGTTTGGGTGTTGATGATGTGACATGGCTCACTGGACATTCAACCTGTTTCGGCAACAGTACTTTTTAGTCCTGGAGGTAAACATACACACATATGCGCGTGCAGCAATACACGTATACAGATAGTGAGAGAGGGAGAGTGAAAGAGGGAGAGTGAGAGAGAGAGAGAAAGAGAGAGAGAGAGAGAGAGAGAGAGAGAGAAAGAGAGAGAGAGAGAGAGAGAGAGAGAGAGGGAGAAAGAGAGACTTTTAATAATAATTCTTTCTAATTTCGACCAGAAATTTTAGTAGGAGGAGGAAGTCAATTACATCGATCCCTGATTTGACTGACGATTTATTTGTATCGATCCCCAAGAGAATGAAAGACAAAATTGACCTCTGCGGGATTTGAACCCAGGAAATAAACAATCGAAAGAAATGGCGCAAGATATCTTTTTGCAACGCTTTAACGCTCTGTGTGCCTACTGCTCCGTTTGTGTATGGTGCAGGAATTCGAACCCCAACCGCAAGATATTCAGGGATCACAACAAGCCACCATAGTTTCACGTGATTAATCTATAACGTGACCAATCATCGTGAAGAACTGTAGCGCGAAAAGGTTCCTTTTCACCCGATAAAAACTGTTTTATCGGACATTCGTATAGTCCACTCACAGAAGGCAAACCGCTAAGGCCAGACCACTTCGGGCACTCGAACAAACCACTTCTCAAGCAAGAAACCACTTCTGATATTTATATGCGATGTACCACAGCACTCCTTCTACAGGACACAGCACGGTTCCCTCCATTTTTTTTTTTTTTGTTAAGAGCCAACGCAGTAAATCATGTCCAGCAATAAATATGTTACAAATTAAAAGTCTTCTTCGCGATAATGGTTTAGGCACAAGATCAGTAATGTTAAAGGGAGCGGATTAATCAGTATTACCAACTCCAGTACTTGAAAAGTGCTTCATTTTATTGACACGGAGGGAATGAAAGGCAAAGTTGACCTCGATGGCATAAGGACTCGGAGTGCTGGAAGTCACAACAAATGCCATTAGATAAATATATAGAGTGTAAGTGTTGCTATGTAGTAAGAAGCTTGCTTTCCAACTACATGGCTCCGGGTTCAGTCCCACTGCGGAGCACCTTGGTCAAGTGTCTTTTACTATAGCCTCAGGTTGATCAAAGCCTTGTGAGTGGAATTGGTAGACAGAAACTGAAAGAAGCCCGTCTTACACAAACACACACATGATATCCGACCAATAGTTAAGGTAGACCCTGATGAAGTTGCACTGATAATTAACACCAAAATGTATATTTAGCAGTGTGCACCGGCTTGCAGCGAAGGTCTTGACGAAGAAAGATGTGATTAGCTGTACAATTAAACTTGGATGTGCAAATCTCCCTTCTCCTGATTTAATTTCATTATTTGTGTGTGTGTGTGCGCGCGTGTAAATGTGTGCATCGGTGCGTGTGTATGGATGTGAACTTTGTATCTGCTTTTGTCCCCACCTCCGCTTGACAACCGGTATTGATGTGTTTACGTTCTGGTAACTTAGCTTTTCGGCAAAGGTGATCGATGAAATAAGTACCAAGATTTAAATAAAAAACAAGTACTGAGGTCGATTCATTCGACTAAACTTCTTCAAGGTCGGTGCCCCAGCATGGCTACAATCTAACGATTGAAACAGTTAAAGGGTACCGTAAGCCATTTTTTCCTCACGCTCCAATAATTTTGCCGTTTTACCGTAATGTTGGTTTATTTTGTCGAAATACAAGAACTGAGAATGATTTAAAAGGAAAACAGCTGCTAAGATTTTTAATTTCTTGCACAACAATTAGCGAAAGCAAAATTGGTTGCAAATTCTTCGTAGCTGCCAAACGCTAGAGGGTACTTACCAATAAATATGAAAACAGCAACAAGAAGAAATCCTGTAAGAACCACAAGTATTCTGTGAGACGAAATCACTCTACATACATTCAGCATCTTCTTTCGAACTAGTACCTCCAAATTCTGTTAATAATAATAATAATAATAATAATAATAATAATAATAATAATAATAATAATAATAATAACCCTTTCTACTAAAGACACAAGGCCTGAAATTTTGAAGGAGGGGGCTAGTCGATTACATCGACCTCAGTGCTCAACTGGTGGTTATTTTATCGATTCCGATAATATGAAAGGCAATGTCGACCTCGGCGATTAGAACGTAAAGAAGAACGAAATGCCACGCACCGTTCAGAGGTTCCTTCATTATCCCACTTGTAAATATATTTTTGTTGAAATACGTCGCCTTTTTTTTTCAATTAATTTTGAAAAAACTGAAGAATTTTAATAAAATAACTCTGTGCAACAATCGCATGGAATTTTGATAGAATGTCTTTCATTTAGGTTTCTTTAAAAGAGGATGCTTGTGTCATAGAAACAGAGACGATGTCTGCGATGGAGCTGATGGCATCTCTTTTCCTGACAGTTTACGTAAGTCAAGTATTTGATAAAATCTGTGGTCGGAATGTGTAACACTTTTGGTGATTTGATGAATGCCAAGCCCTCCACAGTTGTTTCTGTTCGGTTCCCTAGTATTTTTCAACAACCGTCTTCTTGGTAGTTACCAGGCTGCAAGATTTGACCTGTGCTCCTGGCAACTATGTTCATAATAGCTTCTAAGGCGACGAGCTGGGAGAATCGTTAGACGGACAAAATGCCGCAAGGCATTTTGTCCGTCTTTACGTTCTCTGTTCAAATGCCACCGGGGTGGACGGTGTGGACGGGGTGGACTTCGCCTTTCATTCTTTCAGAGTCGATGAAAATGGAAATGAGCTGAGCAGAAGAGTCGACGTGATCGACTTAAACCCCAGCCCTAAGATTGCTGGCCTTGTGCCAAAATTTGAAATCAGTATCATGAAAGCTGCTATATATATATATATATATAGACACATACACAAATATATATATGTATATATTACTGCTTAAGTCTCTCTGAGAGACTTAGAAATGTATTATTTCTAATTTTTGTAATCAGTGAATGTGTTTCATTGAAATAGTATATCTTTGCGAGAGGTAAACAGACTTCTTCAACCAGCGGGTCATGCTACTTCAGGCTGATGACGAGCAAAAAGTCAGAAACATGTCCCTGAATGCAGGCTGGGCTGGGTGAAGGAGTTTGTCTCCCCCTCGCAAACATAAGGACACAGGAAATGTGTCAAGGCCGACAGGAAGCGGTCCAGCTTCCTAGGGCTAAATAGCAGTAGTATATTCCCTTATTGGGACTGTCACGTTAAGTTGACAGTATATAACTACTTTATATATATATATACATACAATAAGTGTGTGAATGATTACAACACAAGTCTGCTAGAAATAGACCCCAAATGGTCTATGAACCACTTAGATTTTTGCTCCACTACACAAGGTTCCAAGCGAGGTAAATGGACAGCAAGGATTTATAAAATAATTTGAGTTATTAAAAACCCTTTCCCATCATCAGTGGTGACATAAATATGTGTGTGTGTATCTATATACATGTATAATATCTATATTATGTATGCGATACGTTTATATACATCTGTGTGTATTCGTGTCTGCGCTTGTCTTCAAAGCGATAACGCGACACCCAACCGGATCCTACTTAATACAAGCTTACTTCTAACCGATAAACACTTGCTACCAAGCTCAGGGGAATATACCCCCCGATCCCACACCTTCACTCACACAATTACATCTATCCCCTATTGACGCACACAAACTGACAGACTCACACACATATACACCCGATATATTCCCCCACCCCGGCCGTCTATCCCACCCTTCCTTTTTCTACATGTCTGCATGTGTGCGCGTACAAACACACACACACACGCACGTATGTATGTTCATATATATATGTATGTTGGCGGTGAGCTGGCAGAAACGTTAGCGCGCCGGGCGAAATGCTGAGCGGTATTTCGTCTGCCGTTACGTTCTGAGTTCAAATTCCGCCGAGGTCGACTTTGCCTTTCATCCTTTCGGGGTCGATAAATAAAGTACCAGTTACTCACTGGGGTCGATGTAATCGACTTAATCCATTTGTCTGTCCTTGTTTGTCCCCTCTATGTTTAGCCCCTTCTGGGCAATAAAGAAATATATATGTATGTTCATATATATATATATATATATATATATTTGTATATATTATATACATTTATGTACGTACGTCTACATTGTTTGGTAAGAAGTTTGGTTCCGAACCACATGGTTCTAGGTTCAGTCCCATCAGGTGGCACCTTCAGCATGTGTCTTCTAGTTTAGCTTAGATGGAAACTAAAAGAAGCCCTTCGTATGTGTGTTGTGTGTGTGTCCACCTTTGTACCCCACCGCCACTTGACACCCGGTGTTGGTGTGTTTACGTCCCCGTAACTTTTCAGTTGGGCAAAAACGACCGATAAAGTACCAAGCTTAAAAAAAAATAAAAGTACAGTGGTCGATTCCTTCAACTAAACTTCTTCAAGGCGGTGCTCCAGCATGGCCGCAGTCAGATGATTGAAACAAAAGAATATACGTGTGTGTGTGTGTGTGTTTTATATTCGTATGTATTTCTACTTTTATAAGTAAACATAAACACGGGAATGCAATACACCTACGGATACATTTGCAGAAACACACAAAGGCGAAGTCCACATATACATATTCACACCACAAATATACAGGCGCACACACACACACACACACACACACATATCCGTGAGTGCGTACGCGATTGTATTAATGAATATGGTGATGCTTTTATACTAAACTGCAATCGTATTAAAGCAGACATTTTGGTGGCGAGTTGGCAGAGTCGTTAGCGCGCCAGGCGAAACGCTTAGCGGTATTTCGTCTGCCGTTACGTTCTGAGTTCAAATTCCGCCATGGTCGACTTTGCCTTTCATCCTTTCGGGGGTCAATAAATTAAGTACCAGTGAAACATTAGGGTCAATGTAATCGACTTAATCCCCTCTTCCAAGCTGCCCTCAAGGCAAAAATTATTATTATTATTATTATTATTATTATTATTATTATTATTGTTATTACTATTAAGGCGTCGAGCTGGCAGAGTCGTTAGCACGACGAGCAAAATGCTGAGCCGTATTTTATAAGACTTTATGTTCTGAGTTCAAATTCTGCCGAGCTCGACTTTGCCTTTCATTCTTTCAGGGTCGATAAATTAAGTACCAGTTGCATACTGGAGTCGATGTAATCAGTTAATTCCCCCCCCCCCACGCCCAGATTCCCGGCCTTGTGTCTTTAGTAGAAAGGATATCAAAACATACACCTCTGCTTTATATGCTTTTTCAATTACACTCATATACATTGATACACCTATATACACACACACACACGCACATGCACACACACACACACACACCCTCACACACACATAAGTACATATATTCTGTTATTTTGTTTCTTGTTTCAGGCATCTGACATCGGCCATGCTGGAGCACCGCCTTAAAGGGGTTTTTTTTAGTCACAGAAATCGGCCCCAGGACTAATTCTGTGTAAGCCTTGTACTTATTTTATTGGTCGCTTTCGCTCGAACTGCTGGGTTATGGGGAGGTAAACACACCAGCATCGGTTGTCAAGCGACCGTGGGGGGATAAACACACACACACACACACACACACACACACACACATACATACACATGTACATGCGCACATACATACATCTACACATGCATGTATTCATATATTTATTTATCTATACACGCGCGCGCTCACACACATATATACGTATACATAACACACAAAT